>NC_087252.1:17212700-17372700 GCF_037042905.1 Lytechinus pictus | reverse complement strand
TCCGCGGCCCCTTGAAAATATTCAATAAGTATTTATACTGGGTCATTATAACATTAAAAAAAAAAATTACCACGACACAACGAAATATAGGCCCATCTAATTCCGATTGAACAACATCAACCACTTACCTTCACTTAAAGATATAATAGCGTTTTAATTAATAACATGTTAGTTCGAAATGAAATTATAAAGATTAAACGGAATGACCAATTTAATCATGAAGATGAGACTATACCGTATATAATTGTACGAATAGTTTTCTCAAAACCTACCGCCTTGGTCATCACATTTTACCAAAAATATAGGGCTATTCCAAATCAATAAAATTGAGAATAAGTAGTAACTTCCGACTATCTCCATCTTTAAGAATTGATGGGATGGTAGAGCTTTCAAGACTATCGGAATCCGATGAAAAACGAAACGCTCACAGTTGATGTTAAAGCCGTGAATATGAAACTTCCATTTCGAGAAAAAGAAACAATGAATTAATTACAATTCCCTAGGCTAATCAGACTTCCAGTAACAATAGCTAATTTATGAATAAACATGATAAAAGGCAGAAAATGGATCCGTATTCAATATCTAAATAAGCTGAGATACTAATTGATTATTTTCATAGCGTATCAAACAAATATACCAGACAGCAAGTATGATCAGTAGTAATTAGCTTATTTGGTTGGAACTCTAATGGATGATTTCATAACTTATCAAACAATCATTACAATACATGACCTCGTCATACTAATGAATATTCGAGGCGGAACCTCTCTAAACGGATCGCATCATATACGCTCATTTCATTCGGAAACCAAGGTTTTAATACATTATGCTAGTGACGTAATGAGCAAGAAAATCTGAGGGGGCTATATAGGGCGTATCACGTAAAATTGATACAAAGTTGAGAGCGAGCGGAGCGAGCAAGCAAACATTTCGACATTTTTATTTACAAAAATCAAATTTTGTGAGAAATTTTGACATATTCATAAATTAATATCCACCCTTCTCTCTTTCCTATTTTTTTTCTTGGTCGTGGATAATTTAATGGAAAGGGGAAGAACCCCCAAGCCCCCCCCCCCCACCATCTGTACCTCAATGTATTATACTAATCTAAAACAAGAGAAAAATTAGTGTTTATTCCATCGTGTCTATGTGAATTAAGATTGAATGTAGAGAACTAAAATGTGCATTCGTAAATAGAAATGAGACTTAATGGATTGGATGCATATAATAATTTCTTTTCTCTCATTTCAATACCGTCTTAATGACCCATGTTGTTATTATTATTAGTTTCTGAAAAAACTATATTATCGTATATGCCTGTCCGAATTTTTATTATTATTATTTTTTTTTTTAAGTGTCATTGTGTGATTCGGTTTGTTTACTCAATTTTTATTAAAGTGATTTTAGTGGTGGATTCGATATTTAGACGGGTCAATATATGGTTTGACCCGGAACAAATTGCAACAAATGAATTTTCAACGGTTTTTTGTATTATTTGACCTTAGGAATAACATACTAAAAATCTACCAAAATCCGCAAATGGGAAAGTATATATTTTCAAGATTGCGTCCAAGATGGCCGCCATTCACTGAAAATTGAAATAACTCACTCATTATCCACCCTAGAATCCTATTTGGATTCATATTCCATGGTCAAGTGGGTAAACGAATTTATTGATACAAGTAAGAGTGAATATTAGCACTCCTGGGTACCAGGAAATTCCAAGATGGCGCCCAAAATGGCTGCCGGAGGCCAAAACATAAAATTCATCTATTACTTACTTAAGTGGCTTTAATTTTGTTTTTATTCAATGGTTTTGATGGTGAAGTAGTACATCGGTATATATTACAAGGACAGCCAGTGGCCTTGTTATGCCCCAAAATCCAAGATGGCTTCCAAAAATTGAGTTTAAAATGGCTGTTAATACTTAAAATTGACATAGCTTATATAATATCTACCTGGGAGATATGATTTCGGTGTCTAGTCCATGGTTTCAATTGTCAAATAATATATTGGGACAAGTTACAGGGACAGTCAGTGTTCCGGTATGTTAAAAAAAATCCAAGATGGCTTCTAAAAATGGATTTAAAAATGCTGTTTCTACAAAAAAAAAAAAAAAAAAATAGTTTGTTCAATATCCGGGAATATGATTTTGTTTGCCTATACCGTGGTTAAATGGGTCAAATGATACATTGGGATAAGTTACAAGGACGATGGGTGGTGAAGTATGTCCAAAAGACCACAGTGGCTTAAAAAATAATATAAATTAGCCGCAGGTATTTACAAATGGATATAGCTCATGTAATATCCATCAAGGGTATATGATTTCGATGTCTTTACCATGGTTTTAAAAGTCAGAAAATTAGTTACAAGGACAGTCAGTGGTCCATTATGTCGAAATTCCAAGATGGCTTCCAAGAAATCGGAGTCTAAAATGTCTGCTGTTACTTTACAAATTGACATAGTTCATTTGAAATTCACCAAGGAGATATGATTCCGGTATCCACACTATGGTTTCATGGTTGAAATAATACGTTTGGACTGGTTACATGGATATGCAGTTGTCCAGTTTGCCTAAAAATCCAAGAGGGTTTTCAAAAAGGCATCTAAAACGACTCATATCACTCAATAATGGTCAGAGTTCTACAATATCTATCTGAAAGAAATAATGTTGGTGTTTGAATTTTGGTATGAAGGGTCAAATATTACATTCGGACAAGTAATAAGGATGGTTAGTATTCCATTTTGTCAAAAAAATCCATGGCAGATTCTAAAATTTCATCAAAATGGGTGCTGTTACCAACTCATGAAACAATATGATAATTTATCATCATGCATTTAAATGTAGGCACCAAGATTTTTTTTTTCACAGGTGGATATTGTATGAACTATGCCAATTTTTAAGTAACAGCAGTCACTTTAAAACCCATTTTTTACAGCCAACTTGGATTTTAAGGCAAAATGAAGTACTGCATATCATAGTAACCAGTCCCAAAGTATCTTTTTACCCTTGAGACCCTAGTGTAGATACCAAAATAATATCCCCAATGTGTATTTGTAATGTTCTATATCCATTTTTTAAGTAACAACAGTAATTTAAGACCCCCATTTTTTAAGCCATCGTCAATTTTCGGACATACCTGACATCTGGCTTCCCTTTCAATTTAACCCAATGTATTACTTGACCCTTTAAACTCTAGTGTAGACAGTAAAATCATACCTCCAAGGTATATTTCTAATAAACTATGTATAATTTTAAGTAACAACAATCAAGTTACACCCCATGTTTGAAGTCATCTTGGATTTTTTTAAACATACAATCAAGTGACTGGTCTTGTAACTTACCCTATTGTATTATTTGACCCTTTAAACCATGGTAAAGACACCGAACTCATATTCCCCAGACAGATATTGAACAAACTATGTCCTTTTATAAGTAACATCAGACATTTTTGGAAGCCATCTTGGAATTTTGGACATACTAGATCACTGACTGTCATTGTAACTTGTCCTAATATATGATTTGACCCTTAAAACCACAGTTTAGACACCGAAATCAAATCACAGGCAGATATGAAATAATCTATGTCCGCTTTAAGTAACAGCAGTCAATTTAGAATCAATTTTTGGAAACCAACTTAGATTTTTTGACAAACCAGGCCACTGACTGTCCTTTTAACTTGCTCTAAAGTATTAATTGACCCTTGAAACCAGTGGTTTAAATACCAAAATCACAGCTCCCAGGCCGATACGAAATGAGCTATGTCCGCTTTAAGAATAAGCAGTCTATTTTAAGATCAATTTTTAGAAGCCTTCTTCGATCTTTGGACATATCAGATCACTGACTGTGCTTGTAACTTATCCTAGTGTATTGTTTGACCCTTGAAACCAGTGGTTTAGACATTAAAGTCAAATATCCTAGGTCAAAATGAATTAAGTTCTGTCCGCTTCAAATATTAGCAACCATTTCAGAATCATTTTTTGGAACCCATCGCGGATTTTTGCACATACCAGACCACTGATTTTCCTTGTAACTTGTCCCAATGTATTATTTGACCCATTTAACCATGGCATAGATAAAAAAAAATCAAATTTCTGGATATTGAACAAACTTTGTCGGGTTTTTTAAAGTAGCAACATCAATTTTAGACTCCATTTTGGAAGCCATTTTGGATTTTTGAACCTACTGGACCACTGACTGTCCTTGTAACTTACCCAATGTCTTATTTGACCATTGAAAACATGGTATAGATACCAAAATCATTATGTCCCAGGCGGATATGGAATGAACTATGTCCATTTTAATTATCAACAGCCATTTTAAACTCAATTTTTGGAAGCCATCTTGGATTTTTGGACACACCAGACCACTGGCTGTCCTTGTAACTTGTTCCAATGTACTACCTCACCCTAAAAACCATTGAATAAAAACCAAATTAAAGCCACTTAGATGACTTGTGGATTTTCAGTCTACGGCAGCCATTTTGGGCGCCATCTTGGAATTGCCAGGTACACTGGAGGGGTTATAATTCACTTTAGCCTGTATCAACAATTTTTTAACCCTAGACCATGGATTATGAACTGAAATAGGATTCTAGGGTGGATAATGAGTCAGTTGTATCCATTTTCAGTGAATGGTGGCCATCTTGGACGCCATCTTGAAAATAACCACTTTCCCGGATGCAGACTGTGGTAGATTTTTAAGTATTTTATTCCTGAGGTTAAATAGTACAAAAAACCGTTGAAAAATCATTTCTTGCAATTTGTTCCGGGTAAGGGTATTTTTGGTCATAAATTGACCCGTCTAATTGGATAATTCGGTTTTAACTGATGTGGACTGGAGTTTCTGGGGACTTTGTATTCACATGAACTTGGCAAGATTTGGAAATATAGAAAAAAGATATGTTAGCATTTAAAGGAGAATGAAACCCTTGAAACCAGATGAATCCATATCAAAGAGAAAAATCAAAGAAACATATTGTTGAAAGTTTGAGGAAGATTGAATGAATAATAAGAAAGTTATGAGCATTCGAATATTGAGATCACTAGTGCCATGTAGATCCTCCCAACGGCAATGCGACCAAGATCTGTGATATCACACACGTACAACTCCCTCATTACTTTAGTACTTATTTCACTTATATTCTCACTTTTATAGAGTCTATCACAAGGTGAGGTGTTCTCTTTATGAGATGACAAGTACAGAGGTTTCACAACATTATATCATTGATGAATCGTTTGTCATATGATTAGAATGAGCAAAAAGAGATGTTTTGGGGTATATTTTCAGTGTCCAAATGGGAGAGTTGTACGTGTGTGACATCACAGATCTTGGTCGCATTGCCAATGGGAGGATCTCCATAGCATTAGTGATCTCGACATTTAAATGCTAATAACTCTTTTATTGCTAGTCCTATTATTTTCAAAGTTTTGTTGATCTTATTCTTTGATTTTTCTGCTTTCACAAAAGCTAACTTGCTCCAAGAGTTTCATTCTCCTTTAAGTGAAAAGATGTTTATATGATGAAAGATTGTTCACTCTATACACGTATAGGATTGGGGAATTTGAGATTGAGATTGAATATCATGAATGTAGAATTATATTGAAAATGGACACCAGGAGATACCAGGTAAGCTTGACATATTGGATCATCGCCAAGGGCATTTCTACACTGCAAAAACTCCGGTGTTGATTTAACACCAGCCCGGAATCTATATATGTCCACACCACAGAAGTATTGAAACAACACCAGTTTGGAATCAAACCGATGCTGTTTTAATACTAATTGGTGTTGGATAAACACCTATCTGGTGTGGTGTGGTGTGGACATATATAGATTCCGGGCTGGTGATAAATCAACACCAGAGTTTTTGCAGTGTATTCTCTAATTTATACGTCATGCTGGCTTGTTTTGTTACTAGCTTGTGAAAATATTCATATCGTATATGGATACTTGATTTTTTTTTAATGAAACATTAGCTTGTTTAGCCAATACTAAATTAATGCTAGTGGGGATTTTTTCATTGCATGATTTAGTTTTATCTGATATTAAGCAGGCCTTTTTGTAGTCTATGCAGTAATTTGAAATGCATGAATTTCACATTTAAATATGACGAGAGTTTATTATATAATGATATCTGTGTTACCGTGCACTGCAAAAATTCTGGTGTTGATTTAACACCAGCCCGGAATCTATATATGTCCACACCAGAGAAGTGTTAAACAACACCACTTTCGTTTTGGTCTAACACCAGATAGGTGTTTATACAACACCAATTAGTATTAAAACAGCATCGGTTTGATTCCAAACTGGTTTTAATACTTCTCTGGTGTGGACAATTATAGATTTCCGGGCTGGTGTTAAATCAACACCTGATTTTTTTTCAGTGTACATACTTTCTGTTGTGGCGCAATGTGAGCAGTGCGTACTGGGTTTGAACCACTATGAAATAATATAATTTTAAGCCTACATAAAAAAAAGAAAATTCTAAGGGAAATAGTATATGACTGATATGTTTATAGCCGACCGTTTGCATTGGCTCAAATATAAAAATATGGAGCTTTCGCAATCACTACGCAGGCGCTTTCTGGAACGTAGGGAATATAATGTCAAAATCGATCTCATCATGACAAAACAGCCTTTGTCGACAATCGGAGAATCAAAGCAGTAGTGTCGTCTTGGACTCTGGACAAACGACATAAAGTTATTTGAAAACTTTCCGTCAGCTCCGAATCTCATGATATATCCCTTTATACGTTGTCGGAGCCTTGGATCGCAATAAAAAAAAAACATCCTCATACCTGCAGCCAGTATAAGGATTTATCATACTTCTGGCTATGGTGGACATGGATTGTAAGTTCATATGGATTGAGCTTGGTGGAAAGGACACAGTCAGATGTGCTCCGATCTGCTGTCCCGCGGTTCATCAATTTTCGACAAAGCCCTGCCGGCTGTCCATTGAGATTTGACGGGTATTTTTAATAGATTTGCTATGTTGTAGAATCCAAATTTGTTGCAATTACGAAAACTCGAGAGTATGGACAGATCTCAGACGGCTAGAATACACAGAACAGACCAAAAATACACGTTCCTTGTAAATACTCGAGGAACTTATGACACGTTCGTCTTTTATTCCCTCCGGCATGTCTGGAGATGTAAATATTTAATATCAACAGCGTTTAGGTGTGGTAAAAAAAAAAACATGGGCCCCGTCTTATGAAGAGTTACGATTGATCAAATCAATCGTAACTCTATGAAAATCCATCAGTGTCATAGTTTTTCTACAGGCAATTTGCACAATGTCCTTTGTAAACAAAGAGAAGCACAGTGAATTTTCAAGAAACAATGAATGCATGAATATACATATCATAGCTGGAAAATATTTTGAACAAACATGCATAATAGATGTTGACGTTGCTGGCCATCCATAGTTGCGATTGATCGGATCAATCGCAACTCTTTGTAAGACAGGAAGACAGGCCCCTGGTCTTTGATGAAAAGGGGCAGAGAATTCCAGTACTTATCTTCGACATACCTACATGATCGATGTTCATTAATAGGGTTGTAGGTCGGGGTCATGTCCCGTATATACGACTATTTTATTATTTTGATTTCGTTTGATGTGTGAGGAAGGTGTGGGCAATACACTGCAAAAACCCCGGTGTTGATTTAACACCAGCCCGGAATCTGTATATGTCCACACCAGAGAAGTATTGAAACAACAACAGTTTGGAATCAACCCGATGCCGTTTTAATACTATTTGGTGTTGTATAAACCCCTATCTGGTGTTAGACCAACACCAAACTGGTGTTGTTTAGCACTTGTCTGGTTTTCCTCTTCTTATTCTTAATAAGAATCCATGTCGAGTTCCTCTCATAGTTAAAAGGGGAATGAAAAAGATGTGTGATGTCACATGTGAACATTTTTCCATTTGGTGAGGTGGTAGACTATAAAATGCCCCAGAAGTTTTTCGTTTTGCTCTTTTTTATGGTGATATAGACTATTCATATTCTTTGGAAATTTTTATTACATGCCCTCCTGAAGAAAGAATTCATGATCTACTAATAGATGCGATAAAAGATGCAGTTTAAGTGAAATATATAAAAGTACTGGGAGAGTCTTTCACAAGTGACACCACACACATTTGTCGCATTGCCAATGGGGGATATCCGTAGCATTAGTGATCGCAATATTCAAATGCTCATAACTTTCTAATTATTTGTCCAATATTTTTCAAACTTTCGTTGATATGTTTCTTTCATTGATTGTTCTGTTTTTAAACAAGCTATCTTGTTCCAAATGTTTTATTTTCCTTTCATACAACCATCCCCTCATTCTTTTTCCCTTATTCCGATGCTTGAACTATATCCACAATATACAATATTGTTATTGCCATGGAAATGTGCATAATTATGTTGGTCATTTGTCGATTATACCCTGGTGTTTTAAGGCCACCGGATATACCTTACGATTTTCTACGACCTGATGTTGAAAGAAAAGGTATTTTAAACATTGTTTTAAAATCATTAAATAAACATAAGAAATTTTCATTTGAGCTCCAGGATAACTATCACTAATATCTAAATTGTTCAATAGTTCTGTCTTCTGTCAGCAGTAATGTACAACTTGGTAGACAAATCGTAGCTAATCCTACGATTGCTATAACTAACGTCTTTACGATTATGAATTAAATTCGATTTTTTTTTTTTATCATGAACATATTGAATAACAATAATTTTTCACATGATGATTCAGTAGTTTTGGCTCTATTGTTTGTTCTATAATTTAATCTTATCATTATTGCTATCACGTATTGTTCAAATATTGGGTCTTAGTCCAATCGTAAGGTGTGCGGTGGCCTTAATACATCGTTCCCACTGTCGTGTGGTCCGTTACGATTGGCCTTTCGTAGCTGATCGCGAAAGATTTTTGAGCCGTACACACAATTCTACAATCGAAACTATTGGCAAGATTTACCTCCTCAAGATTTGATAAGATCTGACACGATCACTACGACCACTCCACGATATAGATCACGGTTTCAATCGTGGCGCGAATCGTTACAATGAGAATGAGGTACACATGTAAGTCATTTATTGTCTAGTTTCGGTTCTATCATATTTTGTTTTGCTCTAGCGTTTTAGATTTAGTCAATCCCGACCTTTCGCTGGAGAACGAGAACGCTTATTTACGACGGTATACTGATCTTGGAAGAGACTTTTGGGCCCGTCATCATGGTCGTAAAACTTTGTCCTGCAATGCAAATTGTGTGAAATTATATATATTTTTCGTTTCGCATGTGGAACGGATACATTCAATCTGCGTTTCGTGTGCAAAATTCTGGTTGCTACTATGGTAACAGCGATAAATCCGATTTAGGACGACTTTCCAGAGCCAAATTTGGTTCCTTCCAGAGCTCGAGAGGCTGCCCGGGGGGGCCCACTTCCATTGACGAGTGGACACCAGGTGCGACCACGCGTAAAAAGGGAAAGAGTGGGCAAGTACGTTACGTATAGGCCTATGTAACGTAATAAGGGTGTCAAAAACGATGATTAAAATACTGAAAAAAGGATATATTTCCAATACTTGTAGGGTTTCACATGCCAAGTACTTGTTAAGAGATGCATTTTCAAAATCTGGAAAAGACTTGCTTCCCTTGTTTAGGGTGCTTTTCGAAACCCCATGGTCGCGCCTGGTATCCACTCATAAATGGAAGTGTTCCCCCCGGGAATTTGAATCTAATCCCCCATTTCTGGGGAAAGTAAAACATAATGCCCATTACATTGTGTGCTAGAGGCATATCGTTTGTGTAGGAGGAGCAGGCAAAAGAAAAAAACCCCGCAAATTCGGATGTTGTTCAGACGTATTATGGCCTATTGCATATGCTGTGTACATATCAACGCATGCGAAATGGTTTCGGCTGGAGAGGTGATCTGACCCATGGAATCAATTGCCAGTGATCCACCAATAATCCACATTAAATGCAATAACAATTCGATGGACTGTAATGATCTATATCTAGGCCTTAATTCAGTAAGTTTTTCCTCACTCAATATACTAAATTTGTTTGAAAAACCACTTTCTTATCCATGTCATAATCTACATTTCGCATGTCTCCAGCCAGCTGGAGTCATGATAGCCATGGTACAGTCCCGCCGCGAGCTCAGGCAGGCATAATATGCCATGAAGACCAGCCGTACATGCATGAAAGCGGGATTTCAACAATTTGGAATGACATGCTGGTATCGTATTAAAAAAATTTGCACACGAAAAGCAGATATATAGGACCTGTAACACGAAGCCTAGCAATGATTGTAGAATAGTTTTCTACGTTTGATTCTATTGACTATGATGTACAATCAATTTTGAAAATCGAGTCTATGATTAATCGTTAACTTTTGTGTTAACGGACCCTAATCTCGCGTTCCAGAGGTTTGCGAAAACTCCGTATTCATGCGATTTTACTCCGTTGAGTGTCGCAGTGTCGAAAAGCTTCAGTATGTCCGTTTCTAAGGCTATTTTAAGTCGTTTATCACACCCGATTCTATGGCCCGTATTCTGAAGTCTGGTTTAACTTAGACTCAGGTTTAAAGTTGTGGTTTAAGTATGGGAAGCCAAAAGTATCAAATTTTTCATTAAGTTGTACGTTTCTTATGTTTACTGTGCTCTTTCCTGATTCATCAATGGTGAAGACAATCATCTATATATACTTCCTAGACAATTATGAATGATTTGAGAGCCAAATGAGCTGAAATATGATATCTCTACCGTTAGTGATTTATGTAACAATTGGCTGTCCACTTAAACCACAGCTTTAAACCTGAGTTTAAGTTAAACCCGACTTCAGAATACGGGCCATTGTATTGAACGTACCAATTCGTAGAGAAAATAGGCTTGTTACCACATCAAAGTACAACACGAAAAACAATGGCAAAATGATCATAAAGGTTGATGATCTGATTGTACATAACTGTACAGTATTTATTAATATTGACAGTGTGGTATGTTCCATTCCATTATCATATCAAAATATCAAATATGACGTCACAATAAATGAACAGGTGAGAACATTGTTTAATGTCGAATACAGCAATTTAAATATCTGCACTATTTAATGATTTTTAATAAGCTTTATGCAAAATTATGTTGTATTCATGTAAGATGTATACAAAAATATCTTTCATATTTTAATTCATATTTAACACTTATTTGAACATGTAGGCCGATGCGGTAGCATAAATTTAATAAAGCAATGCAGAACTACAATTGTTTTGTGGCATCATCTTTGTTGTTGCTCGCTTTTTTTTTGCATTGTGGGCAGTGGTGTATCGGGGAGAGGGTCGTAAGGGAGTGCGTGCTAGTGGCGCCACCTTCCAGGACGCAGAAAGGAGGAAAGAAAATAAAGCTAAGGTGAACATGATAAAGATTTTCGCGAACAATCAAATAACATGATGCTTGAGAAGTTGGAAGGGTTTATCCTCAGCGTTTTACGACCCCCTCCCCAAAACTCACACACAAACAACTTTGAAAGGGGAGCAATTTGAGCTTGCCCCGCCAATATGCCACATATAGTAGGGCAGAATTACGATCCCAAACATAGCTCCCAAGACAAACATCTACCATGAAATATCATAATATCACCGATAAACCTACAATAACTTTTGCAAACATTTAATAACATATTGATATCAAATCAATTCCACCGGGGGCTAGTTTCATGAACAGGTTTGTTAAGTTACGACTGACTCTGCAATCGATCAAATTATACTTTGCAATATGGCTGTGCCCATGCGCCGGGATAGCAGCTAGAGAAATTATGAAAATCACCGCCTTGAGATACGAGCGATTTACTACTCGCAATATTGTTATATTTGTTCATGCAATAAAGGTGCGCGTTATTCATTAAGATCGGCATCGACAACTGCATACTTCATTATTGGCTACCAAATATATAATATATATATATAAAGAGTTTGGTTGCAGAAGGGGTTAGATCCATTTTGGACCATTCAGAGAAAAAAAATATGTTTTTTTTATTCTCCCATATTGCAATATTCTTATAAGACAATAAATTGTCATGATGCACTACCCTTGCCGTGTGAACATAAAATTGGGTATAAAAGAAATCTACCTGTCTTCAATTTTTTTATTTTTTCCCCAAAAATTTCCATTGTGGATCTAACCCCTTTTGCAAGCAAACTGAAATGGATCCAATCCCTTTTGAATAAAAAAGTTATTTTTCTTTGCCATTTTATTCACATTTCAATGGGAATTTCAAATATTTTTTGGTATCATCAGAGCGACTAAAAATCGATGGGTTTTGAGAATTTAATTTTTTAATGAAAAATGGCCCCTTTTGACAAATGAGTTCTTCAGAAGAGTTTGTTTGCAATATGGGTGAAATCCACTCCACGAAAATCATGTTTTTTCTTTCTCCCATATTGCAATATTCTTATGTGAAACTAAATTTTCATGATACTCTACCAAATGAAGTTAAAATCGGGTGTGAAAGAAATCTACGTGTCTTAATTTTTTTCAAATATTCTTTTCCAAATATTTCCTTTGTGGATCTAACCCCTTTTGCAAACAAACTTAAATGGATCTAACCCCTATTGAAAAAAAGGGATTTTTCTTTGTTATTTTGTTCACTTTTTAATGGGAAATTCAACTTTTCTTTGGTAATATCTTATAGAGCTAATAAAAGTCTATACATTGAGACAAAAAAAAAAAAATCAAATTTGATGAAAAATAGACCTAACCCTTATATACACATAATCATTTGTACACTCTTACTTTTGAAGTGTAAATTTGACTAGGAATGATGCTATCTAAGAAAGTGTCGCAAAAAATATTCGCAATCAATTGCAAATATTCTGTTGAAATTTTACAAACAATAGATCAATTTCATCTGTAGCAAATCAGATTACACTCCTTGTTTCATGAAGCAGATTAGCAATCAATCACAAATTTGAAATCAATTGCATGACATATGCTTGATTTAGGGAACGAAAATAGACTTGCAATTGATCGCAAGTTTCTTGCAACGCCCCATAAGTGTTAACTCTGTTATGGACGCATTTCTTAGTCAATTTTAATGCAGTGGAGCCAGGGGTGTTAACTTTATAAACAGCTTCATGAAACCACCAAATTAGAAGAAAATAAAGTACTAGACAACAATTATTCAATCAACAACAGAAAACCAGCAAAACTACCTCCAACTTTTGCAATAAATACAACATAAATCATTGACATAGTTAACAAAAGCGACAATTGACATTGGAATATATTCTCCATTTATTTTCAAATCACACACTACTCTTTTTTCTTATTTAAAGCTGCTATGCACCCATTGAAAACTTTACTAGTAGTAAGGAAATATAAAAATCTGGTAGTACATCACATCTACAGGAATGTAAAATTCTGTTAAAGAGTATGATCATAAATCATATTTCATTAAAAACAATAATTAATTTTCTATGAAAAATCAGGTCATGACATGTGACATAGACCTGCTCACACATGAGCTATGACATACAGAAATTAACATGTAAACAAAAACCACATTTTTATACTTAATTTATTTGATGGTTTTTCAGCAAGATTACAGTAAAATGTTTCTTAAGTTAATTTAGTTTTAGAAACTTGATAGCAGAGTGAATGTCTGCCATACAAATTTCCATTGTTTTTTTTTTTAATCTATTTTGCCCAGGCTGAAACACAGAATAAAACCATTAAAAAAATAACCCAAGTTTTTACCAGTTATATACTATATCATCGAGCGAATACATCTGTCACAATCATGGTAAACTTTTCACAAATTATTTGGTAAAACAAACCATGACATCAAGATTTATTAGCAATGCCTTGATTTAGGTGACTTGATTGTATACCGTGTAGTATCCCTACTACGAAAGAATAGTGTTCCATAGTGTTTCCACAGTGAATTCACATTGTGTGCAAAGTGTGCTCCAGTGTGGAACACAATGTGAAATTGTCTTCACACTGTTAAAAAGCTCAAATTACATTCTGAAGCCTCTTTTCACAGATTTAATTATGCAAACACACTGTGAACATCCACAGTAAAGATCATGTGCACAGTGCAAAATTATCTTCAGTGTTAAATTTCAGCACTTTCATAGTGTGAACCACATCTTCATATAGTCTTTTATGTAAAAATTAACTGTGAACATCCAAATTGTGCAGATATTCAGTGTGAAAATATCTTCTGAGTTAAATTTGAGCACTTTCATAGTGTGAACCACATCTTCATATTGTCTTTTATGTAAAATGAACTGTGAACATCCAAATTGTGCAGATATTCAGTGTGAAAATATCTTCTGAGTTAAATTTGAGCACTATCATAGCGCATGTGAACCACATCTTCATATTCCCTTCTATGTGAAAACACTGTGAACACCCAAATTGTGCAGATACATGTATCCAGTGTGAAATTATATTCTGTGTTCAATTTGAGCACTGTCATAGTGTGAACCACATCTTCATAATTGTCTTCTATGTGAAAGCACTGTGAACACCCAAATTGTGCAGATATCCATTGTGAAATTATCTTGTGTGTTAAATTTGAGTATGTTCATGAGTACCACATATTCACATTGTACACTATATGGACACACTGTGAACATTCACACTCAAAATCATGTCCACAGTGGGAAATTATCATTTTTAAAGTTCTAAATTGCAAAAAGAATTAATCACGTCTTCACAGACTACTGTGGGAATACACTGTTCACATACATACTGTGTATCATGTCGACAATGTGAAATTATCTTGGTAGGGTTAAATTGCTTAAATTTAACATTAAGAACATCACAGTCTACTATGTGACCACATTGTGAAAACCCACACTGTGCTGATGTCCACAGTATTAATTTTTTTTCACAGTGTGAATAATATTTTTGAATTGTCCACTATGCGCACTGTGAATGCACTGTGAACACTCAGTGTTCTTAGATATTTAACATTCACATAATAACAACGCAACATCTTCTGACAAAATTGTTCTTTGGTTTACTTTGGTCATCAATACTATACTAAAGGGAAAGATTATAAAGAACAAAACAATGGATAAACATGACTTATCCACTTCAAGTGACCCAAGTTGGCATGGTAACATAATTCATTAACTTCTATATGTCAACTGTACTGTAGAATAATATCAATATTCAGTTGGTTTTAATGAAAGGATCATCAGTGAATATTCAAACATCTCCATATAGGAAAACGTGGATCTTAGATGATAAATTTATTACATTTAAAGTTAGTGTAAGTCATGAATGATTAAACATTTGGATAAAAAAAAATTGCCTATATTTGGTCATTATGTGAATCTTGTTTTTCATCAATCAATCATACCTCCATCATAATTGATGTTTGCACACAAACGTTGTGGTTAATTCTTTACCAATAATGTATTAGTTTTCCTAGATAGCTTTTGATATATATTTATGAAATCTGTACCCTCAACATAGCATTAGATGTATTATTTTCTTGCACAGAGTACAACAGCACATTATGACTTCGTATCTGGGTACTAGCTCTTTACAACAGAGCCACCCTAGGCCTATTGTTTCTTGAAAGTCAAGAAGATGGCTTGTTTGTTAATTTGGGGAAAAAATACAGCAAATCATGAACAGGGCACCGTAACACAACGCTTTGCGATGAATAGCAAACGTGAAAGAATGCTTCTGATTGGTTACTGGTCAGTATTTTGAGCCAAATGCGCGTGTAACAATGATCTTGATTGGTCAGTTCATTTAGCGATTGATCGCTAATCTTTGTGTTACGCTCCCCAGGTCTACGATTGCAAAGCAGGAGGAATATAGAAATAAACTGAATATAATTAATTTTGTTCATTTACATATTTTTTATGAATGAAAAACATCAAATGCGTTATTTTATAAATAAATAGTACAACCTGATTGTAAAGTTAATTTCTTTTATAGCATTTGGTTCAACTTCAACCGTCAATTCATTGTAAAAAAAAACAGAACATAACAATTGCTGCATGACATCGAACTTTAAAATTCACAATTATTTTCAGCACTACTGCAAGAATGTGATGAATATAAAAATAGCTCAATAAATATACATGCACATGGACAGTGAGATTGTATTTGCAATAAAGGATTTCACATAAAATTCATAACTTTACAAAATAGTGCACTCTGTGCTGAATCTGATCTGACGGAATTTGTACATTTCTTGTTAAATTTGCATAAAATTCAAATACACAATATTCAGATACACAGTGAAGACTAAGGTGCAAAACAGAATGAACTACTTACAGAATGAATAATTGTCATATGATGCACTCACGTTTGTACAAAATGACGGCCAATCAGCGCAAACAGTTTTGCAATTCTAACAACACTGTCAAGCGAAACAGACTCCAGTACGACCAAATCTTTTACAATATTTTCTTGGTTTGAAGTCAATTTTGTTCAGGTGTTACTGTACCAGTCAGCATGAACTTCGACTGGCTATATCCGAAATTTCATATTTCAATATCGCTCAACCAAGGCCTCTACAATGAATGAAGCTCCTCTATTGTTCCTCACCCAATACATGGGTCCTCATTTCATGAAACTTGTGATTGACGACTAAATTTCTACGACAAACTTTGTTCTCATCCGATCAAATGTTATTTCTGTAACTTGTTAATGGGCATTGATTATAGTTTCATAAAACTCGACATAGATTCTACTTCCATCATAAATTTGTTCTCAACCTATCAAATACCATTCAGTAGCTTGTAACATTAGCTTGGCACTGGTCACTAATTTGTGAAACCAGGCTTGGGCCTCTGCAGCACTAAGTCCATGAAAAAAACTTCGACAAAATCACAATCTTGAGAATTCATACCTAATTTTTTTTTCTAAGCTACATTGAGAGCGCAAACAAAATGGCGCCATGCTTACATTGAGTCTGTCTTCAGCTTTGATGATACCAGACTCTTTGAAAAGCAATGGACACCATCGTATCAGACCTAATCAACAGGACTCACCAAAATATGCTGTCCGATCAAATAGAATCAAAGCTATTCCTCTGCCTGATAAAGGCAATTTCGGACCAGGGATGGTAAGACAAGAAGTTTACGTAGTAAGGTACAGGTGAGTTTAAACATAAAAGAGCAGTGCATTACCAAATATTCATTGGTTGTATTGTAAAACCTGATTCCACTCTAGATGAAGCACTAGACCTGCTTTTTGCCGGGTAAAACACTTGTGGGCAATTCCCCCACGAAAACTGACGCCCGACAATGGAATGACTGAATCTAACGTTGTACAATGTAGACTTTCTGCACTTGATGTGTTCATTGCGCATCACATTTGTAGTGAGATTTAAAGTACATGATGCAATTCCACAAATCAGAGCATGCACAGAATTATTTACAAAGCTTTTCTAGAAAAAAAAAAAAAAATCCATCTTGAAATACATGAGGTAGATCATATTCTTTACAGACCAGGGCCCCGTTTCATAAACTTGTAATAATAACAAATTTTCAATAACAGTTTTAAAGCTACTAAGATCCTTCAATTTGATTGGCTAATAGTAAATTTCTTATAATTTGTTATTATAACAAGTCTTAATGAAATGGGACACAGTTATTAGAAACACTATGAATTTGATAATTCAATTATTCAGATTTTCACAGGGTAAAAAATAAAAGCATTAGGAATACATATTACAATCATTCAACAATGCATTATGCATATGACAAGTATTTAGATATGCAGAGTAAAATTTCTATAAAAATTATTCAGTTATTTGGTAAACACAATTTTTTGTTATTCTCAATTTGAACTTCTGACATATTTATTCAATCTTACACACATGATATTAACTATGTAAACAAAGTCCTATGGCACACATAATATGTTGTAAATTAAGAATAATAGA
This sequence comes from Lytechinus pictus, assembly GCF_037042905.1. Taxonomy (NCBI): domain Eukaryota; kingdom Metazoa; phylum Echinodermata; class Echinoidea; order Temnopleuroida; family Toxopneustidae; genus Lytechinus; species Lytechinus pictus. The sequence continues at coordinate 17,354,778 of NC_087252.1, read as the reverse complement.
GCTAAAACAGACAAGTTGAGCAATTCCTCAAGAAAAAGAACTATAATCGTTTATCACATTTCTCAAAATAAATAGTCTTAATTTTACATGTTGACAATGATATGAGAATTTTATCAAAACTCACATCAATAACAACAAATTATATTACTGTCATAAAGTATACAAGCTTACAAAAAGCTTACCATAAATAATCATAAATGATATATTTCAAGGATCTCTTTGTTCCCTGTTAACCAAATAAAAGCACCTGGGTTTTTACTGAAGCTGGCAAGCATTACATTCAAAGCAATTCAATATTTTTCAACAAAATAGTAAAAGATTCGGCAAACGGATCTCAGCCTCTTGAAATGTCTGTTTTAATAGTAGACAACTATGTACACAGTTAAAATGGTGCAACCGGGCTGATAATACTAGTAGTAGCCAAGACTTCTGGTCCCGTATTCTGATCTTGGGTTTAAATTAAACCCTAGTTTAAAGTTGTGGTTAAACTATGGATAGCCAATGGGGCACAAACGGTACACATCCAATTTTATCAACTCATATGACACCAAAATTGTCTGAGAATGATAACGGAAGTATTTTGAAAAAGATTTCTTCATTATGAGAGCAAAATGAAACAAAATAGTAAACATAAGAAATATACAATATAAACATAATTTTTGACTCCCCATAATTTTAGCAGAGTTAGACCGTGGTCTAAATTAAACCTGACTTCAGAATATGAGCCATAGGCTCGTATTCTGAAGCCTGAAGGTTCTCTGTAAATAGCCAAAATAGCAATTTGGTCTTCAAAAAGATTTTTTTTTAAGCTATCTGGAAGAAGAATTATTCTTCTTCATGCTGTCAAAATTTGAAGTTGTAAAGATTAATAGGAAATAAGATTCAAGAGCTTCTTTGATACAAGATTTTGACTACTTGGAAATGTCACTAAGATTGCAGTTTGCACATATCTTGAGTGAACCCAGAACTAAAAAAAAATTGTTTTCTCCTTATTTTTTCAAGCTCTTGCTTAGTTTCTTCTCCATTCAATCAAGCCTTATTGTTGACAAATTTCGACATGTTATATAAAAATAAAAATAATGGCATATTTACCTAGGGTAGCCACTTCAGTTCCGAAAACTGTTCTTTCAGCGGGCCCTGCTATTATTTTATATTATATAGTCATATTATATATATATATATTATATTTCATTATTTATATATAATTTCAAGCTTAGGATGTGTATTTTCAAAGTCAATATAAATCTGAAAGTTCATTTTGGGTGACTTACTGTTGGTTTTCGAGTGGCTGGTTACATATTTTTCTATGTACACTTTGCTGTTTCATCATGCTCTCATATTGAAACAAATTAATTTATTCATTGTTCCCAGTTAATTATGAATAATCTGAGTGACCGATGGGATAATAAATAGTACCTGTACTTGCGAGAGATGTGTCACAATTGGCTATCCATAGTTTAACCACGACTATGCACCAGAGTTTAAATTACACCAGAGTTTAGATCACGGCCTACAGTTTTCAAACTTACAAACATAGTATGATTTGAACTCATACGCTCAGGATAAATGCAAAGGAGGGATTAGATGCATGTATTGTGAGATGCATGGAATATTACTAAACACCAAAAGCAATTGTCATCAGCACAAGTAAATGAACACTTAACACCTCAAATCACATCTTAAAGTACAGTAAGAAAAAACTTCAACAAAGTAGTTTACTAACATGCCCACTTTATGAAGAAAAGTTGTTTTTGATGACCCCAAAGTTGGCAGGAGTTTGCCTGAAACAGCATCAAGTAAGGTACGTAAAGTGGATTCTAAGTATTGTTGTCGTTTGAATAAATGTCTCGTTACTATGTTTGCAAAACACAAACATACCAAAACAATAATCAAGTCTATGATATGACTTGACTGGGGGATCAGACCCATGACCTCCCTATTCATGAGGATGACACTCTACCACCGAGCCACTACATATCTTATTATGACAAAAGGAGATGTGGGAATTTATAGTTTCTGAGGAATGGCTACGAGTAAGTGTATTTGGAATGACATTTTACTTTTTGCACTAGCACACTCTAATCAAATATATAAGCTGCAATCTTACGATATTACACTTTTTTCCACACATCTAAGCCTCGAAAGATGCAAAACAAACACATGCAAAAAAAAACCCATCTGTAATCACATGATCTAGCAATGCACTAACATAAGGTATTCTGACAATACTAGAGAAAGTTGTAAATGGAATCTTTTAATCACAGAGAGTCCTGCTCTCCAAGAAATATTTTTGAATATTGTTTTTGTGCCATTTGACACAGAGCAATATCAATCTTGAACTTATCAATAACTTTATTTAAGTTAACTCACTGAATATTGATACTCTATCTTTACATATAAAACAGCAATATTGTAGCATAATAGAGTTGTAACTTTTCAAAGGGTTTGTGACAGCAAATAGCCGGAAAGCAGGGTGGTGTCAATATTAAAAAAACTTACTTGTATTTCAATATTGGAGATTGAGTTTTACTAGTATGAATAGAAACAAATTATTCTCTACATACTATATTTTATTTTACACAGGACTTGATAATTTACAAAGGGATTATTGAAAATAGCATGCAGCCACATGTGTCGTCAATAAACATTTGTTGACAAGTATAACAGTATTAGAGTTTGCTCGTATCAAAAGAAATATAATTCTCTTGATATTTTATACAGAATATGTTTAAATTAAGAAAAGGTTTATTACAAATATCCTGTAAAAACCAAATGTGATGTCAACATACAATATTGATCTATGTGACAATTCCAGAGTTTATTCTAATCAATATCCATTAGAAACAATGCACTCTCTCCTTACAGCCCGTGGGAGTTGTAAATTTGCAAAAAGGTGTTTTTGCAAATAGCCTGTTACCAAAGTGATGTCAATCAAAAAATTGATACATGTTATATTAAAGTTTGTTCAAACTAGTACCAACATAAAAAAAATATCCTTCAATATTTATCACAAACTAATTCATATTGCACAGTGAACATATTACAAAAGCATGTGTATACAAAAAATATTGCATGTGCTAGCAGTCAATATAACATGATATAAACACCAACAAATGGAGAGTTGCCTCAGGTGTTGTCAATATAAAAACGTGATATTACAAGGAAATAGATGTAGATTCAGCCAGGGGATATTTACACGAATAAAATATTGACTGGTCTTGAGGGAAACATCATATATATTGACTCCAATAGAATCATATTGGCCCGAGTCTAAGATGAGGGCAATATGGTTCTTTTAAGGGCAATATATTTGAATGGGGAAAGGTGTAAAATGGTGATAATTTGAACTGTATTGAAATTCCATGCTCTGCGCCCTATGCTTTAATATTTTAGCATGTAGATTTTATCAAATGCAACTGGGACTTTTATACATGTAAGATAGGGCTATACTATGTTGAAAGAACATTTAAAGGAATAGCAGAATGCATTCTAGATATTTTTTTTCTCTCATTTATAATATGCGACCGTCTTAGAGGGAGGGGGCAATTGTGTGTATGTTTTGTTTGGCTCAATAGGAATAATTCCGGGCGGGGGAGGAGACAACTCCATATCACATGGGCTGCTGTACAAACTTTGAAATATTTATTCAAAGGGGGAGTGGGACTTAAGTTTCCCCATGCTCAACCGAACGTTCTATTATAAATAATTATCAAATGACAAGATGATCATACAATTTAAAATCATACCAATGAAATAAAAACATGAAGTGACTTTAAAAATAGACATGAACTCCTGAACCTGAAATTCTCACAGGTTTACATAACGTATTAGAGGTAATCAGATTTCAGCTTTTTGGTCATATATGTTTCAAACTTACTACTTCTTCAACTACAACATAATACTTAAAGCAGTGTAGAAAGAACTGTAAAGATCAGACATTCTCTCATAAACATCAAATAAGGTTTGATGAAGTTAGCAAAGCCAGCACATATTGTTTTAATAGCAGGATGTAGCCTGGTAATTTATCTCCACAAAAAGATATAAACAATTAAACATCATCAAACTGAACTGAAGATATCTAAAAAAAAAAAAGATGTTGAGTGGTAATGGGTGAATTGTGACAAACATGTGTTGCATGGATGTATATCTACATTTTTGCATAGAGTGCAAAATTACAGGGCAGCAAAAACTGTCACATTTTTTAAAGGTCTGAGAAATACATTTGCTTGAATGCTTATACATGTACATATTGAAAATTAGAAGAATTGACTACTAGCATCAATGACATGTAACTATCATAAACAGCATGAAAGTATCTGCAAAGGGTTAAGGTTTAGGTTCTTGTGAAGAAATACGCCTTAATGAAGTACATTTTGGTCTTCTTCTTCTCCGGTCATTCACTGCACAGGTGCAGTCTTGTGAAAAACACAAAATCTTGTGTAGTGAACCGATATTGGTAAAAGAGAGAAAAAAGCAGATTAACAAATAAAATACTAAATACAGATGTTCCTCTCACTGGCATTGACATAGATACTTCAAGTGCATGGACAATACAAGATATACCCATACAAGGAGTATCTTGATGATTTAAAATCATTTTGGAAACAAACTTGGAATATACATTATGGACGATTGCTTGTCTAAAAGAGTCTTTTGACCTTCATCCTCAGAATGCAATAACATATGACCCGCAGAACGATGAAAAAGACGGCCAAAACGCCAAAGTCCAATTTGAGGTTGTCCGAGCCGATGTCCAGCTCATCGAGAATGTCCTGGGCGGTCTCGAATATACAGTGGTCCTGGCTCTTACAGGGAATGGGGCCTCTATCGAGACCGTAGACGGAGACCATTACCCCTTCGTAGGAGTAGCGGACGAAGGAACCGTAGCTCATCCAGCGGAGGTATCCAGGGATGTTCTCCAGAGTGACGAAGAATCCGGAGAAGAGAAGGATGGGAATGCTAGAGACTGGACCTACAAATACAGCCACCTGGTTGGGCGAGGTCAAAGGTCATAGGGAGAAGGCAAAGTGCATTGAGTGAGGTCAAAGCTCATAGGGGGTATGTTGGAAGGTGGCCAGGGGAAATATGACAGGAGGAAAAGTTGACAGAAGAATGGTGACAGCAGGAGAGTGAAGTGTATGATAAAGAGGTAAGCAGACAGAAATGATTGAATGAACATACAGGTGAGTTCAGTGGTTGCAACGTGTGGTCAAAGGGGTGAGGTAAGGGATAATTTGGTATGGACACAGGGTATGGTCAGAGGCCATTGGGTATAAAGGTCACAGGAGTGTGTAGTAAAGGGAATGGCAATAGAGATGTTAAGATCAAGGGAAGAGGCAAAAGAGAAATAACATAAATAGAATGAATTTTGCTATAAAAGAGAATGGATACAGTAATATTGTATACATAATTTTTTTTTAATCTATTTAGAAACATTCCAAACAAGATCAAATATACCCTATAACTAATACAGTAAATCATTTAGGGTAATATAATATTTCATAGCACAATTACATAAAGCCTTGGTAAACTTAGATCACAATTGTATGGAGTGCCAGTTGTCAACTCATTCACCAAGTAAATATTTGATCCTGTAAACAAACATTGTCCACAATTGTTATCCTAAATGAAATAAAAAGAGAGAAACTATGAGTATACCATGATCGATTCTTTAGAAAGTTATTCTTTTGATTAACGAAGATGGAACCTGGAATTCCTTAGAAGTGTGAACTTCATTTATTGTTTAGTCATGGGTTAATTATGGGCTTAATTATTAGAATACCACCCATTTTGGGAAATTTATATTGTCACTATGACCCATTTCATTTGTATTTCCTTAACAAAGCAGAATATTAAATTTCAATAACATATTCATTACTGATAACTAAAATCAATGAGACTGGAAATTAGTGAAATAATTTACAGTCCATTGTGAAGAGAATAAGGGGAAATTGCGGCTTTTGGCGAGGAACTCTCCACCCAGGTGTTAAATGGGTAACCTGGAGGATGTGAATGTCAATATGATAGCTTGACATATGTGCACCGGTAAAAACGGTCACCTGGCCAGGATACTCCCCAGGGAGAGGAGATGGTGCACTTTATGTGCAGAACAGTAATGGATCCTATGACTGAGGTAATGATAATTAACAAAAAGTATGAAACACTTTATAAATGTAAATATTATCATCATTACTATAACATTGCACTTTGCAAATCTAGTAAATTTTTGTTTTTAGGACAATTGGTTTGGACTTTTAAAGCTAAATTACAGTAGTTGCAGTAAAACACTAATTTCTTGAGAAAGTCTGTAAAACCAAGGTTAAGTATGACTATATCATCATGGATCTAGATCTGGTACAGTTACATAAACTGAACTTTGTGAAATCATAAAATCTAAGCTGAAATACGATCACACTGAAGATCGCCAACACAGATAGGCACACGTGGGACAGTGTATTATTATTGCTGGCATAAAGACCCGACGGAAGTGACCGAATCCACGCTTATTTTGCTTATTTGGAGTTTACCTTTAACCTGACTGCAAAGAAGGCAAAGCTGCTTGTTAGTAAGCAGTGGCCTTAAGACTAAAGGTAATCCCTGAGGGACCTGGGCCCTGTCTTACAAAGAGTTAGGATTGATCTGATTTACCTCAACTATATGGAAATCCATCATTTTCATAATTCTTCTACAGGAAGTTTATATAATGTCCTATGTGAACAAAGAGAAGCACACTGAATTTTCAAGAAAACAATGGATGCATTATATCTAGATATTTAAAACAAACATGCAGTTCAGATATTGACATTGCTTGTTTTTCATAGTTGTGGTTGATTGAATCAATCACAATTATTTGTAAGACGGGGGCCTGTAAATGAGGATAGATGCTGTTTTTAACACAGGGTACTAAATGAAGCTCACTAAATGAGAATTGAACTAGGGTTACTAGATTTCAAGCCACTGCTCTACTCATTGAGCAAGAAAGCCTTATCTTTTAATTTCAGGAAATTATAAATTGTAACCCATCTATATTGGATCAAAGGTTAATCTCTCACCTCTAAAGGCAGCCCTGCACCTATAATTAATCCTAACGACTGTGCAACCAGTGACGTTGATATTGCCATGGAGATGAATAACAGGAATCTACCGCCATCCGATGGCTGACCCGTCATCCAATAGACGATTGTACAGTATACAGCAGGCATTAAGATCTAGAGGGAAAATAACAATTAAAGTGGAGCATATGTTAAATCTTGTTCAAGTTTGGGTTGTGTGCAGTTATTTCAAGTTTTAGTTTAAAATATAGGAAGTATATACAGTTGTGCTCAAAAGTTAGTGAACCCAACCACAAAATGAACTTCATGTTCAGTGTTGAATGCAGACATCAATATTACAATGTTCGATGAGCCCACAGAAACAAACTTTATTGAATGTAATATTTTATTATATGATTTCAGAATTAAATAAAAAAAACATGGCCGAATTTGAAGACTTTGAATATGTTCATTTTCTGGTGATGCTCACTAACTTTTGATCAACACTGTAAATACGAAAATATCATGAAAGACATTAAATTGAACACTGGGAGAAATTGATTATTTAACCACTTGACTAATATTACGTGCTGGGCGAGTGTACGATCTGTGCGGGGCACGTAATATTACGTGCTTGACCTATCTTCTGTTTGAGGCGTCAGCACCGCGCTGTTAATACCCCTAGGATAAAAACAGCGCAGGTATATCAAATTGCAGACTATGGTCACCAGATGGCGCTATTCCACAAAATTTATTGAAACTTTTGCAGTGATTTATAAATATTTGTATTCACTTTTCCATAGTGATAGTGTACGGCGCTCAGTTCAAAATGGCGACTCGCAATGGAGAAGTGAATCGAAAGGATTTTGACGAAACTTTAGACGATAGGAGTAATAAATTTATTGAAAGATCTGTTTCAGAAGGGGAGGATGATTTTTTTTGTATGGATATTGGAAATAGTGATGAGGAAAGTGATGTGATTATTTACAATCTTTCCCCCAAGTTGCTGTCGGTTGTAGTCCCAAAAAGATCTAACTTGTTATGTTAGTCCCATTCAGTAGCACCAGGGGGGTCAGTGCGCATTACAGCCTAAAGCAGTCAAGTGGTTATACAGGGGAGAGTTTCATGAAAGCCCCTATCGATTCAATCTGGCAGTTACCATAGTAACTAGTAAGCAACACATGTAAGTGAGATCTGTGCTTTAAAGAAAATTGAAATCAAGTTAAATTGAAAAGTTATCCAACAAAAAATATGTATGAACTGCTTTCTAGTTCAACATAACATTTTTTTCAGTTATTCATTCTTATTTTTATTTACTTTTAATTTCAAACTTTCCTATTCATTTATTTAATTATTTATTCAGTTATTTATTTACTTATTTATTTATTTTATTTCATTTTTATCTATTTTCATTTTTTTTGGGGGGTGGGGGGCTTCTATGTTAATAATGCTTGGTTATTTAGCCCTTGCGACTTTGTACTCTGCTGGGCAGTTTTATGAAAAACTGATTTTACATCCAACCCGTCTGTTTCTGTTTCATACTGCTCAAGCCACCATAATATGAGAGCTTTGCAAAATTCCCAGACTTAAAATAACACATCGAGACAAACATTTCAGGAAGGATGGGAATGTCATAAGCATACTCAATTCAATTCATTTATTCAATCATTTAAAAAATCAATATACAAACCAAAATATATACAAAATCATACATGAATGTACAGTACAGTATAGTTTAAATGATTAGGGTGCCCCTAAAAGCAAAAGCTTGATGAGTGGGACACCCAATACATATACATATATAAACGTACATAAAAGTTAAAAGGTAACAATAATAAATACAAACAATACATAGGAAATAAGACGGTAAACCTACAGGGGAGGGGGGTCAGGAAAAGGGTGTGGAAATGAATTATGTGATTAATAGGCATACACAATTACAAGTGAACTTTTGAGTTTTGTTTTAAATGCAGTAACATTTGTGCTAGAAATTACATTGGAAGGGAGGGAATTCCATATTCGAAGACCAGTGGATTTAAATGAATTAAGGGTTGATTGATTGAATGCTACAGGATAATGGAATTTAGAGTTGGAACGAGTATTGTATTGATGGTAGTCTTTATTATATTTACGTAGATCAATAATATTAAGGGGTGCTAAGTTGTGATTTACGTAGTACATTAGAATTGCAATTTGAATTTTATGAATATCAAAACTGACCAGAAGAGCATTTCACAAAAAGACTTGCCAAACCTTTCACCTGGCAAATTATCTGGCAATTACCATCATAACCTGAAGACATTCATTTTGTGCTTCTAAGGCAATCAGAATCATGGCAAGTTGTCTGATAACTATTCAGATGACATTGGTAATGCTCTACGGTTTGTGCTTGTAACTGTGTTCTGAAATCAAGTGAAACTTTAAAATAACATAGCCTTAATATTTTACTTCCATTTTTAATTACATTTTAGAGCTATTCTTGTTTGATTGATCTGTATTTATTCAGAACACTTTCTGTTTTTGGTGGACATGACCTTTAACCTTACCTGGAATGGTAGATCGGCCATCATTTTAGCGATGTAATACGACTTGAGGCTGTACCAGTAATTGAGATGCTCTCGGATTAATACATTCATCTCGAGTGGAACTGGAAATAAAATAAGTCGGAGAGATACAAGTAAGTGAATATATGTACATTCCTATTAAAATGGCCAAGAAATACATACTTGCAGAAATGTCAAGAATGGATAGAGTCCTTTCCAGGACCAAGCATATGCCTACCCAGGAGCAAAATCCAATTGAAACCAGTTGGATTTCCAACTGGTTTCAATTGGTTTCAACTGGTTTCAATTGGTTTTTAACTGGAATGTAACAATTTCCAATTGGAACTAGTTGGGCAACTGGAAATCCTAACTGGAACCAGTTGAGTAAACTGGAAATGTCTTCCAATTGGAAATGACTTCTAACTGGAACCAGTTGGGTAACTGGAAATGTCTTTCAACTGGAAATGACTTCTAACTGGAACCAGTTGGGTAACTGGAAATGACTTCCAACTGGAAATGACTTCTAATTGGAACCAGTTGAATAACTGGAAATCCTTACTGAAACCAGCTGGGTAACTGGAAATCCTAACTGGATCCAGTTGGGTAAGTGGAAATGACTTCAAATTCGTTTCCAATTGGAAATTTTTCCAGTTACTCAACTGGATCCAATTGAAACCAGTTGATTTGCATATTATCTGCCAATTTGTACAGATTAATGTTTTATGTGATTCATCATAAGAAACCACATGGTTAACTGTGAAGCCACTCCCATCGAATCACCCTTCACCATGGAAACCTCCAGAGTCCCGTGACACAAAGGTTAGCGATCAATCGTATGCTTGATTTTGATGATTAATTGTACATTGTAATCAATGCAATCAATCATAAAAAATTGTTATACGATCATTGCTGAGCTTCAAAAGCACACTCTCATTTATCCTTCATAGTCACTTAAAAAACCACATCCTAAGTTTAAAATGATGTATAATTTATTAAAGTTGATCAACAATAACCCACACAAATATTTGATTGAAAGAAGAAGAAATTCAGTGAGAGCTCCAAATAATACGGAGAAAAAGGTTATGAAGTTCAGAGTTTACTCTAGCTTGAGATGTGCACACGGTGCGATCTGCGTTAATTTTCCACTCAGTCACGAAAAATATGGTGTCAGGAATGGGGAAAACATGTCTTGTTCAAGCTAATTCTTTTGTAAATATGTTTACAAATTCTTCGTAAAATACTACCTACAGGCATGAAAAGTGAGGTTTAAACAAAAATGCTTATCTCTTGTGTTTTTTACAGAAAATCAGCAAGGAAGTGGAGCTAGATAATGACTTTTTTTTCAAAAGCATTTGAAGCATTAACACTACAACAGAATATAATGGAAGCATTCATGCGATGCCTTTACAGTGAATGGGTAAATAACAGTACCGGCCGCACAGAAGCACTGAGCGCTTTAATACAGAGTGCTAAGAGTACATGTAGGTCCAGTCACATCTTTCAGATTATAATGTCAAACGTTGATCCAAGATGTAAATAACACATTGTGGTGATATTATATATCGCCTCAATATTACCAGTTGTAACAGGGACCAATGTCAGGGCATTCTTAACACTTGACATCTTTTCTGTCAGGCCGGTACTGAACTCTCAGTATTTTATAACAGAACAACAAACAGGAAGGGAAAACGTTAAATTTCATTTTCAAGAGAATCAAAGAATCGGCCGATGAAAAGATGGGTCTGTCATCCGTAAAAAAAAAAAAAATTAATAATAACAAGTTGCAATAACAGCTTAAAGCTACTGAAACCATTTTATATGATTGATTGATATGAAACTTGTTATAAAAATGGTGTGTTTGTTACTATAACAAGTTTTTATGAAACAGATATCAGATGTCTGAAAAAACTGTCAGATAAGAATTTTTCAATGAAATGCAACACTAAATGAAGTGCGTGGGACAATGATATGAATACTATGAGAAGGATGTTCACACTTACATGATAATACTGTAGGCATCATTGCAGAAAACATTAGAAAGAGCATAGAAAGAAACAAGAAGCCGGCATTGTTGAATGCCTTGCCTGCATCGTCACCAATATCAAGATAGAGAAGGCCGATTAAGACTCCTATTACTACATGTGAGGAGAATCGGGTGTGAGTCAGAGTCTGGAAAGGAAAGGGAAAGATGAGAATAAGGAATTGATGAAAGATGTACATGACAATATTGTCATCATGATCATGACAATAATGATCGTTATGAGCATCATTATCCTCCTGATCATGATCATTACTAACATAAATGTTATCACCACCGTCACCATCATAATCATCCTCATCATTATCATCATCATAATCATCATTTTCATCAATATCCTCAGCATGATCATCAGCATCATCATTGCCATTATTATCACCAATATCATAATCGTCATCACCATCAGCATCCTCACAATCATCATCCCCACCAACTCTGCAATCATCACCGTACCCACGATCTCCACCACCATCATCATCATCACCATCACAATCATCACCATCATCATGATCAAGATCATCATAATGACCTTCATCATCACCATCAACACCACAATCACTATTGTCATCATCATCAACATCATCCGTCACCATTATCATCATCATCACCCTCATTATCATCACCACCTTCACTATCACCATCATCACTATCTTCTTAAACATCATCACCATCACAACCATTATCATCATCATCATCATAAACATCATCATCATCATCACCACCATCATCCTACTTACAGGATCCCTGAAGATGGTGATGAATGTTCTCTTGAATAGAACCCAAAACTGCATGAAGACGTCTGTTCCAAAACTTGTCGTAAAAAAGTCTGGTAATTTGTTCTCTGCCTGCATAAACAAAAGGATATATTCCTCAATAGTAATATTGCTTGATGAAATGTAAAAAAAACAACTTGAAATTCTGCAATAAATAAATCAGAACAATAACAATAAACTAAATATGAATGAATGAATAGTGTGAATCAACGAACGTAGAGGGCAGCAACACACAAGTGTGTTGCTCTAAGGAAGGTCAACTCCGCTCGAATTTTGTGACCACTTTAAAAAATAAGGTGGGGTTTTGGGAAATTTGTCGAGTTGATTTTTTTTCATTTGTTAATTTCAAATATTTTTTAATGAACAATTATTAGATCGGTTATTCTGGGTATAAATATTAAAAATATTACTTTTATTTTTAAAGAAAATATTTAGCTTAAATAATCATGATTTTGACATTTTTCCTCATTTTGGAATATTAAGCCTGTGACGAGGATACCTCATATCTCTTATTTTCTTCTGCTGAATTTCGCTGCACCACTAATAAATGCATAGACAACCACCGTAATAATCGAGGTCATTTTTCTGGCCTGGGTGCGCCGAGTCTGGGCCGGTCGCGCAGCTAGCTAGTGACGTTGATGATGCGCTGGGGCTTCAGGCGACTCGTCATAGATCTAGCAACTTAGACAATGACGTCTAATTTGCCTGGCCTGATTTGAAGTGTAATGGCTTCAGGGCTGATGTTTATCAACGATGATTATTCAAGGTTAGATTTCAAATTTTAAATGTCATTTGACTTTTAAGTCTATAAATCTGAAATAAAGGCGCTGTATCCCCGAAATCCGGGTCTAAATTTCAACTCTGAGTCCGAGACCATGGCATGGACGGCGAAAAAACAACCCATGCATCGGATGCATTGCATTGGCTGCGCGCTGCGCTAGCAGCTGCACTGTGATGATGGGTTCAGCGAAGAGCTCAGAGAAAATAAGGTGGTTATATTCAATCCCGAAATGCTTCGCGAGTGGTCACAAAATCGTCTCGACGCAAATCACCTAATACAGCCGTCTGGTGAAATCGCTGATAACAACAATCACCGATTTGGTAATGATTTTAGTTTCCTGAAACTTATATTTGTAAAGTTTTAAATATCAAAGTATGTTTTTATATGTATGTATATTCCTCAACATATTTTTAAAGTTATCTTTGATATTGTTGTAGTAATTTTCTTTCATATTCGTTTTTTGATCGCTACTAATTTGTTGTTGTATTGGATCGGCATTTGATTTCGTTGGCATGAACAATAAAATACGCGCGCAGCTCAGCTGCATGCGCGTATCGAGTTGACCTTCCTTATAGCAACACGCTTGTGTGTTGCTGCCCTCTACGTTCGTTGGTGTGAATCAAGTTGATCAAATAAAAGAATTCAATTGTCATATATTTTTTACCTCATGAAAAGCTCTGGTGTCCACTGATGAAAGAAAGCAAATCTGATTTTCAATTTTTTTATTTTCTTGATTTGGGACATTTTCCCCCTAATGTCTGAAAAATAGATGTTTCATAAACAATTTTACCCCATATTTGCGACCCCAGGTATATGGTTCCGAAATTACACAACATTTCATAAGTGCATGTCAGACCCAAAATTGCTCAAAAATGTGAATTCATTGACAAATCCAGTGCAAATTGAGTTTTTAACCAAAATTCATAAATGTATGATCATTTCTACTTTTACTGATAAAACTTTATTTATTTCTTCATTATGGTCAGAATAATGTCAACTGCAATTTTTATCAAAAAACAATACAAAAAATTCATAAAACAAAGAAATGCATAAAATCAAAACTTCCTACAAAGACTCTGTGAATAGAAGATAAGCAATATGGGGCCCAATTTGAGAAATTGGAACAAACATTTGATTTTACACATAAATTATTAAGGATAATTAGTAGTGACAATTTTCAAAGAATTTGAGCATACGGTTCTATGCCATGGGCAACGCATGTCCCAATTTTTGAGCAGTCGATGGCCAAGATTATATGAGGGATGAATTAGCCCCCTTCCCCTAGTCTTCTTATGTGTCAAAATAGCAAAGTCTTTTCAGTGTTCAATACTAGTCTCCCTAAGATATCACTGCTATTTCTCCTGATGAGTCCTAATTTTCTCCCATAGGCGCTTGGGACTCATCGTTCACATAAATTTTCATAAATTGTGTAATCCTCACTCATGGGAAATAGCTGTTGATCTGCAAGGAAAAAAATTAGGCCTCTCATTAAATTAAACATTGGTTGTGCTGTATTGTGAATGCATAAATTTTAACAACCCTGTGTAAAATGTTCCTAGTTTATACAGGACCTACTGTCGTTATTTTGGTGCTGATCCCATCCGGCTCCTGAATCACCACTGTTGCCATGCCGTTGTTGGTATGTGAGTTGCCATTAGCAACGGCCACGCCCCCGCATGCTCCCTGTATCGATGATTGGCTGGTGTGACTACTGAACCTCTCACATTCTCCGTCCTCTACTGCTTTGGTTAGTTGCTCCACAGCTGTGCCATATTCACCAGAGGCAAGTTCTATGACTGTGACGGGAGAGATGTAGAAGGAGAGGATTAATTCATTATTTTAGTGTAATCAGACTTAATTTAATTTAGACTTGATTTAAAATTAAAAGACTTTCTCATGAAATAATTGTTTGCTGCAACTTCTGTCTTTTACCTTTAATCTAAATTTTAAACACTCTCTCATTAAATCCTCAGTTGTTGCAAAAACTTTAGTATACTTTAAAGCAATGAGGATCAACATACCCCACACCCACACCACACCCACCTTACAAAAATTAGTAATGATAGATCCGCAGTAATGATCGATCCGCATAAATACTCTAGCTGTATAGGAGAATTGAGGTTAAAGGCAAAGTGTGTCAGATAACAAACTTTCCATCCATATAAAAGCAATGAGCACTGAGTATCAACATTCAAACACACACCAGTGCACACACACACCCACTTACACCATCTTGCCAAAAGCAGCTGGGTTTGTGATATGTTGGACATACAAGTATTTAACCAATGAGGAGAAGGCATGGTGAAACAGATTACAAACTGCTTATTCATATCAGCACTGAACACGAACATACACACCCACACACGCTGATCCAGCTGTGTTATGATTGGACATTGCTAATTGGTTGAATTGGTTGAAAGCATAGTGAAACAGATGACAAACTTCTTACTTATATAAGAAATGAAAATCATCCCCTCTCCCACACACACATTCACATCCTGACATCTTACAAAAATCCTTTGGTGGACATACATAGCCAAATGGTTGAAGGCATATTGAATAAAAATAAAAAATCCCATTCCTAGAGCAATAAACATTACCAATACAATCCTAATCCTCCCACATACACTCACACACCCACTAACGTCACCTAACCAAAATCAACCAGGTTATAGTATGGTAGGCATACATAGCCAATTTTCTAAAGTCATACTGAATCACATAAATTTTTTTCCCATTTCTTATGCAATAAACATTACCATCCTAATCCTCCCACACCACTCCCTTACCCACTAACATCCCCTTACCAAAATCATCCAGGTTATAAGGTGGTTTGGATACATAGGCAATGGGTTGACGTTATACTGAATCACATAGAAATTTCGTCCTATTCCTATAAGCAATGAAGATTACCATTACTATCCTAATCCTATGCACACACACACACCCACACCCCCTAATATCATCTTATCAAAATCAGCCAGGTTATGGTTAGGGTTGGATGAAAGTTAATTAAATTACAAAAGCCCCCCCCCCCCTCCCCATTCCTATAAAGCAATTAGGATAAACATGACCCATTCATCCCTCCCCCACACAAACCCACACCCACTATAAACATCATCTCACCAAATCGACTGGGTTATAATATGATGGGCATACATAGCCATTTGAAGGTATATTGAATCACATAAAAAAGTTCCCATTACTTATTTAAGCAATAAACAATACCAATACCATCCTAATCCTCCCACACACACCAACTTCCACACCCACTAATATGTTACAAAAACATCAGTTGCGTTATAGTACGGTGGGCATGGGTTGAAGGCATATTGAATCACAATCCCCCCCCCCCAATTTATGTTAGAAATGTGGATTATCATTACCCCCTAATCTCTCTCTCCCCCACACACAAACACTCCCACACCCACAAACATCAGATAACAAAAATCAGCTGGGTTAAAGTATGATGGTCACATAGCCAATTGGTTGAAGTTATATTTAATCACAATTTTTTCCCCATTCATACAATGGGGATTACCATTGCATCCTAACATCCCACAAACACCCACTACCACTAAAATCATCTCACCAAAATCAGCTGGGTTATGGTATGATGTCATATAGCCAATTGAATGAAGGTATATTTAATCACAATTTTTTTTTCCCCATTCATATAATGGGGATTACAATTACACCCTAACCTCCCACATACACCCACTATTATCATCTCACCAAAATCAGCTGGGTTATGGTATGATGTCATATAGCCAATTTGTTGAAGGTATATTTAAAATCACAAGATTTGTTTCCCATTCATAGAAGCAATGGGGATTCCCATTACACCCTAACCTCCCACACGCACCCACTTCCACACCCACTAACATCATCATACCAAAATAAGCTAGGTTATAATATGGTGGGCATAAATAGCCATTTTGTTATACATGTAGGTCATATTGAATCACATAAGTTTTCCCATTCCTATAAGAAATGAGGATTACCATTACCCTCCAATCTCTCCCACAAACACCCACTCCCACACATACTAAAATTATCTCACACAAATTAGTTGGGTTCTAAGGTGGGCATACATAGCCAATGGGTTATAGGTATTCTGAATCACATAATCCTATTCATACATGTATAAGCAATGAAAATTACAATTGCCCCCTAATCTCACCCAACACACCCACTCCCACACCCACTAACATCATCTTACCGAAATCAGCTGGGTTATGATATGGTGGGCATCAATAGCCAATTTGTTGAAAGCATACTGAATCACATACGTTTTCCCTTTTCTACATGCAATAAGTATTAACATTATCACCTAATCTTCCATACAAACACACACACCCACCCACCAACATCAACTTACCACAATCAACTGCATTATAATACTGGGCATGCATAGCAAAAGGGTTGGATAAATATTGAATCACAATTCCCCCCCCCCCATTCCTAATAATGAATAATATAAGTAATATGGATTACCATTCATATAAGCAACGGGGATTCCCATTACACCCTAAACTCCCACACGCACCCACTTCCACACCCACAAACATCAACTTACCACAATCAACTGCATTATAATAAGGTGGGGATACATAGCCAAAGGGTTGGAGGAATATCGAATCACAATACCCCCCCCCCCATTCCTATAAGAAATGAGGATTACCATTACCCTCCAATCTCTCCCACAAACACCCACTCCCACACATACTAAAATTATCTCACATAAATTAGTTGGGTTCTAAGGTGGGCATACATAGACAATGGGTTGAAGGTATCCCGAATCCCATAACAATCCTATTCCTATATTAGCAATGAAGATTGCAATTGCCCCCTTTTCTCCTTCACACACACACACCTACTCCCACACCCACTAACACCTTACTAAAATCAGCTGAGTTATAATATGGTGGGCATATTTAGCCAATGGGTTGGAGGAATGTTGAATCGAAATCCCCCCCCCCTTCCTATAAGAAATTAGATTATTACCATTACCCCCTAATATCTCTAACACCCACACTCACAGATACACATACTCCCACATCCACCAACATCATCTTAAAAAAATTATGACAAGTTGAGCATAAATAGCCAATCTGCTGAAGGCATTTTGAATCACCTATTAATTTTTTTTCCCATTCCTATATGCAATGAGGATAAACATCACACATTTATCCGTCCTCGACCCCGACAACAGACCTGCCAACCTCTGGGAATGGAAAACTGTATTCTGTGATAAAAAAAATGTATTTTTCCCCAAAAAAGTGTATTTCATAATAAAATGCTTGGCGCACTCGCTCATCGCGGCGTTCAAGCTGCATGCAAGCTAAAATGCGCACTGCTCTTGCAGATGAAAAAAAACTAACATTAAAACATGTGTATATCTTCGCCCTGGTTTTAACAAAATGATTGAAAAAAAATAAGTTACCTGAAATTACATTGATCTAATAACCATATTTGTGTACGTTTTATGAAATAGAGACATATAGAGATTATTTTTCTCAATAAATTACGATTTAGTAAAAAAAAACAAAAACCATATATTTCAAAGAAAAAACGTACTGCCGTATTTTGGTTGTAAAAACGTACTAAATACGGCTAAAACGTACTGGTTGGCAGGTCTGCGACAAACCCACTCCAACACACGCTAACATCATCTTACCAAAATCGGCCGGGTTATGATATGGAGGGCATACGAAACCCATGGAATGCAGGTAGGGAACCAGGTTAGCTACCGTCCCTCTGTATAAACAGTGGCCTTCTCCTAAAATATACAGCTAGAATACAAAAAGATTAGAAAAAAATCAATCAAGAAGAAAACACCACATAATAAAAAGTAGCGTGCATGGACAATAGGTTTTCGAAATAAAGCATCTACATTCACCCACACACTATAAAACTGTAATTCATCTTATCATTTTTACAGTTGAAGGACTCCTTGAACATAACATGTAACAGCAATACTAAACCAGTGCAGATAAATCAAATATATCAGGCATAAAGAATAATTCTGTTATTCACCTGATTTTTTTTATGTGTTTTATTATTTATTTTTTTATTCACTTATTTTTTCATTTCCCTTTATATTTTTACTTTATTGTATTCCATTATTCATTAATTAATTTTTTATTTGCTTTATTATATTCATCTATTTATCTGATTTTATTTATTTATTTTATTTCACATTATTTTATTTTATTCATTCATTCATTTACATCTTTTTTTTTTTTTTTGGGGGGGGGGTGGGGGTGTCATATCAATCAGCCTGCATTCTACCATAAGGTTAGATGGGGGTGCTTCATGAAAAATATTGTTAGTTATTAGTCATTCGACAGACAGATTTTGTAAGCTAGTGCAAATCCTTGCATCTGATTGGCTAAGATCTAATTAGTCAGATAAATCATTTGCTTATCATGAAAAGCTCCACAGCATTCTATCCAATCACTAGACTTAAAATGCAATCAGTTTAAAATTTACGAATTTAGGTCTTGTGTGTACTTCTATATTCATAACTATATGCAGTATTCCAACTAGCAAAATATTTATACATGAAAAAGTGTACGGAATCACAAACTCAGTAGTCAATAGGTTAATCCATTCTAGAACCTGGTGATCCCTGAACAATGCCTATAGGAATCACAGAACTCAGTAGTCAACAGGTTAACCAGTTGCTTACTAGAACCTTGTGGTCCCTGTACAAAATGTATAGGAATCAGAGAACTCGGCAGTCAATCAAGGCAACAATTCATGAAACAAACAACTGTGCTTATCACCAACTAGTTGTTATAACCTACTGAAATCCTTGCTTCTGATTGGCTCATAAGAAAATAGTTGGAGCCAATCAGTGTACGTTTCATGAAATGCTCCTAAGGTAACACATTAGCTAGTGAAATTGGGTCATCCCTAGACTATGGGGATTACATAATTTGGTAGTCAACAAGTCGATGGCCGAAGTCAGACATACCTTATCAAACATCTCAAAGAGTTTGGCGCTAGGCTGGTGGATCGTGCAGATAACTGTTCTCCCTCCATGGGCTAAGCTCTTCAGGAGTTTAACACATGTCAGACTTGACAAGCTATCAAGGCCACTACAAAGACAGGAGAGAAATACAAAATCTTACTATATTTACATGTCAAATATTGAAATAAAAGACAAGTTGTATATAATCATGTATATATGAATATATAAATTGTATATACTTTGTTCCTGATCTTTTTCAATTTCAGGACACAGGCATATGGATAACAAGCACGAAAGATAATAATAATAATAATAATAAACAGTAATAGTACAGTTCTTAAATACGCATAACACCTACAGGTCTCTATGCGCGAGGAAAGCGAGAAATGTGGTGAGAATTGTGAATTTAAAAATTAGACATCAAATAATTATACATAAGATCAAAGAATATTAAACATGGATTGGACCTACATGTGACTAAGTTAAAACATTCTGAAAGAGGTGGGTTTTTAATTGTACTTTGAATTTCTCAAGCTGGGTAATATTTCTTAATGTCGCTGGTAGAGAATTCCATCGTGCTGGTGCAGCTTTTTGGAAAGCCCGATCCCCATATGATTTGGTCTTGACAGTAATTTCAGAGAGAAGATTTTGTGAGCCAGAACGGAGATTATGCTTGGGTTTATGAATTTGGACAAGTTCTTGAAGATAAGCAGGGGCAATACCATGAATACATTTGAATGTTAATATGAGAAGTTTATATTTGATCCTTGATCGAATGGGTAGCCAATGAAGGTCAGATAAAATAGGGGTGATGTGTTCAAACTTTCCTTTTCGAGTTACAAGTCTTGCAGCAGAATTTTGGATATGTTGTAATTTATCGAGAAGTGATTCCTGTATTCCAAATAGTAAACTATTATTATTATGTAAGTGACTTAAGATGAAGGCATGTACTAACTTTTCTGTTGTTTTCCTATCAAGATATTTTCTCATTTTCCCAATTTTGTGTAACCCAATTGCAGCAGCCCTACAAATATTGTTAACATGGGACTTCATTCCTAATTCATTCTCGACAATTACCCCTAGATCCCGTGCCTTAATAATAACATATCATATTGAATACATGTTTTAGCTGCTCCCGTCACCCCCTCCCCCCCTCAAAAACAAAACAAATAAATTAAATAAATAAATAATAATGATTAAATAAATAAATAACTAAATAAATGAATAAACAAATTTTCATAAAATAAATAGTAACAATCAATTATAAAACTGTAATTTTGAGAATAAGTTAAAGATAACTATGCTTTCAAAGTTATGATCATGATGCTTGAGGACATAAACTTGAGTGTGGTTGAGATTTTTATACTAATGACGCAGCCACCAGTCAAGAAAGCGATGCTTATGTCTCGCTTCTGATATTCAGGCAAAACTAAAACATGAAAACACCTGGCAACATGTAGTATGGTTAATATGATACCATGAATGTAAATCGAGAACAATAGATTGCAACAGTTATCCAAATCTACCAGCAACATCTGCATGCCCTTGTAATTTTCACTGGTATCTGGTAATAAAAACCACAGGCAAGTCAGACCCCACCAGTATCTCACAACCATCTGTTGTAATACACATCATAAAAATAGTTCATCTACAGATATGATGCAATGTGGTAGTCTATGTTAGTTGCAGATTGTAGATTCTTATAGGTATTTTTTTTATGAAGGGGAAGTTCACCCTAATGATGAGTTGGTTTTCATGAAAGCACAAAAATTGGTGAATGCTTGATGAATATCTGTCCAAGAAAAACAGTTATGATTTTTTTTTATTTATGACTTTTGTGATGTCACAGACAAGCAGCTCTTTGATATGCTGCATGATATGAATTCCCCAAGATGGAATTTTCTTTAAAATGTTTTTCTACTGTGGTTATATCATCAGGCACCTCATTGCATACCCCCTTCTCTTTAAAAACATGTATTCATCATGTTCTAGTAAATGGAATTTATGGAATATATATTACAAGATATACGGGAACTGCTAGCATATGACATTACAAAGTAAAAAAAATATGCAAATTCAGAAAAATCCTATTCGTTGAAATAATTTTTCAACACTTCACCAATGTTTTTCTTAAAATTTTCAGTTTTTATTAAAACAGCTATCATAAGGGTGAGATTCCCCTTTAATTCTACCAAGCTGGATGGCTACACGCATATCAAACTGGAGACTTGTGAAGGCTGTATAAGACCTGCATGAAGTTCACAATCAATCAAAGATCTATTTCGGGTCCCAAATCAATCACATGTCTGGTGTTTAATTGCCATCTTGTAACTGATTGCTGATTTGTTCCTTGCAACAATTAGTGTTATACCTGATTTGCTACAATCAAACTTGATTTAGCAAATGTAATATTTGAACAGAAATTTGCTATGGATTCTACTTTCAGATGATTATCTAAGATAAAGTGTAGTAAATGATACTAACTGTTGCCAGGTTATAGCATGCTGCATCTTCATTTTTTTTTAAACCTCTAATTGTTGATGCATTTTTGTATTTTCTTTTACTGATATATATCTATTGTTTTATATATATCACTATTAATGATTACGAAGTAACATGTTTGTTCCAGAATTAAGTATTTAATAATTTCAAATGATAAACCCCAATTTAAATAAATTACGATGAAAGTCGGTATTGCTGTTTGTTTTTTCTTTACCAAAATATGATTACACATTGAGCCATGTCCTGTTAATCTCTTATCTGAGATTTCCCTAAACGTACCAGGGGGGGGGAGGGGGGAGAGGGAGGTAATGTGATTCCCCAGTTGATTTAGTGTGAAATACTTGTAAATAAAATACAAAGAAAATGAGTCCCCCGAAATATGCCATGATCTCAAAACTTTCATTGACAGTGCTGATTTTGTTTAACTGTCAAGGATCCCTTTCCTTCAAAACTTGAAATATGTCTCAAGTTTTAGTAAAGGTTCAACAGTGTGAATTACACTTGACTATTATTCAAAAATTCAAAACTTACAAAAGTGTTGTTACATTATTTTTAGAGCCCTCTCTTGTCCTTAATCCTGGACTAGGCATTGTGGCGTGCGCCGGTAATCCAAGCTATGTGGGGAAGTTACAAGCTGATGCAGAGGTTCGAGGATCGAGCACTGGTCAGGTCTTTCGAATGGTGACGTTTAAGGTTAGTCCAAGACGTATATAATCATATATCTGATTGATACACATCTGAATAAACTCAAGTACACATATACACACACACACACTTAATTACCTGGTAGGTTCATCAAAGAACATGATGGGCGGGTTGTTGACCAGTTCCTGGGCTATGGCAAGTCTCTTTGTCTGGCCTCCGGAGATCTGAGAGGTCCTGGTCTTAGCACATTCCATAAGACCAAGCAGGGTCATAATCTCATCAATCTACAAATAATGACAGAGAAACACCAGGACCAATAAAGAATAAATAGATACGCAGTACAATTTTAAACATATATACATGGATGGATCTAAACTGATCTTGGATTGATCAATAAATTAAGGTAAAACTGAAAGAGTAGGCAGCGGAAGGGTAAAATATATACATGTTTTAATATAAAAATTAATCAATGGATTTACATATATATGATTTTAGCAAAACATAACATATTTTTAAGACATTCATCAAAGAGGAATATATAGAAAATGGATAATAGATACATGTAGATAGATAGATACATGCATAGATAGATATATAGACAGACAGACAGACAGACAGATAGATTGATAGATAGATACATGTGGATAGATAGATAGAACACATGGAATTTTATATGTATATTCTTTGCAATTGAATTTAATAGTGTAAATGGAATTCTAGAGCAAACCATTTTTTACACCAACAGTTGTAATGAGCACTTTAAATATCAATTGCAATAATCAATTTTATCTTGTCATATAGATATAATTCATGTATAAGCACTTCATGAAGAGATAAATATTAATTTTTATTATGACAGATACATCAAAGCTAAAATTGCTACAGAAATAATGAAAATATATCAATATGCATAGGAAGAAAGACAAAATAAAATACATGTCAGATATATAGGCAGATGGGTAAATGAAAATTAAGACAGAAAGATAGATGGGGAAAATGACAAATGGGTAAATAAGCAGAAAACAGCTACACAGAATTTAAAGAGATAATTGGAAGTTGGATTGTGTCATATTCTTTGCTGAACATAATACATATTTTAAAATAGCAAGAAAATTTGATGTGCTTATCAATAAATCATCCTAGATGAACAATAACTGTGGGAATCCGATTACAAATCATTGCCTCTATATACTACGAAAGATGAATGCATTCAAATGCATGATTGTCAAGCAACAGCAGGTATTCATTCTAGTTTCCATGGTGACGGTATCCATAAAAAGCAATTAAAAAAAAAATGACAATAGCAGCTACATGTATCAAATCCATGTGGCAAAAACCCATTATTCCAATTTGGTTTATACTCTTCATATTGCCGTTCCATGACATTTGCTCCGGCGACAATTGCTCCGATGGAAAATCTGCACATTAAACCAATTAGACTGGAGCAAATGTCGTGTCACGCACAGACACCAGACATCATTCTTTTTTTCCCCTACAAGAATTATGCCACAAGCTGCTTTGTGGCATTTTTTTTTTCTCTGAGGTGGATTGTCATATTTGTAACAAACTGTTTATCTGTTCTATCTTTAGCAGCTGTGATTGTCATGGAGATGGTCGAGCACTTCCATCACGTTGTCATGGAAACCAACGATCTTCACTTACAGTGACCCATATTCCAGATGTCTTTTTCATACCACCCCCAATCAAGTTTTTGTAGGGTATCTTCAATGACAAAAGCTTCAGGAAAACATGCATTTCCAATCTGAGGTTCTGTATTTACCAGCAGTTAGAGAGGCCATGCAAGTTCCATTTTTTTTCTTTTTTTTTGAGGGGGATCTTGTTTGAATCATAATGAGCTTTATCCGTTTCCGGTGTGTTGGCTCAGTTGGTAGTGCGTCCGTCTCACAATTGGGAGGTCGGGGGTTCAAACCCCGGCTACGTCAGACCAAATGACGTTAAAAGATGGGCGTTGCTGCTACCCTGTTTGGCGTTCAACGATTAAAGGGATAGAGCCTCGTTGATCTGGCGCGTACAGTGGCTGCCGGGCCCACGATCAATTGGGCAAAGCATATTTTCTGAGTATTTCATTTCATGTCTATTTCGAACAATAGACTTAGGATTTTCATCTTTTCATCCTTTTTTCATCATCATCTTTCAAGTTAGTATAACATTATCATTGAATATTGTTCAATCTATTTTCAGCCAATATCTTATGCTTCCCTCACAATATAATCTACCCGAATTGCCATGTTTCTATCTCTTGTAAATCTTCATTTTATCTATCTCCATGGATACATCTTCGTTATATTTCTTCTTCCTTATAATATATCCATCTTTTTATTCATCTGTCCATCTATCTATGTGTACATCTCTCTTTTCAATTTATCAAAATGTATGTATGTATGTACGGGTGCATGTATGTATGTATCTATCAACGTATCCATCTACATATCTATATATATTTTCCTACCAATCCATCTGTCTATCTTTCTTTCTACCTTTCTTTTAATCCAAAGTGGATAAATCAATCTATCTTTCTTTCGGTCCTTACCGCAACCTTCTTCTCACTCCACTTCATTCTGCGAGGGAGTTTCAGTCCGGCTGCGACGTGCATGGCTTCCCTCACGGTAAGATGTGGTAATAAGTGACTGTCTTGCATGATATAACAAGACATTCTTCTGAACAACTGAGGATCACGAATCTCTCCATTCACCAGCACTGTTCCCTTGGTCATTGTAGTTCTGTCAAAATGAAAGAGAAAAGAAAGACAAAAATTGGGAATGCTATATTGAGGGCATTACTCATACAATCAATCACTATTACTTGTGTGTAATACAGGACCAGGAGGGTGTTTCACAAAATTAAAGTGTGAATTTGAGTCACACTTAAATTAACAGATGTGCGTTGAATGAAAGGAGGGTGTTTCACAAAATTAAAGTGTGAATTTGAGTCACACTTAAATTAACAGATGTGCGTTGAATGAAAGGAGGGTGTTTCACAAAATTAAAGTGTGAACTTGAGTCACACTTATATTAACAGATGTGCGTTGAATGAAAGGAGGGTGTTTCACAAAATTAAAGTGTGAACTTGAGTCACACTTAAATTAACAGATGTGCGTTGAATGAAAGGAGGGTGTTTCACAAAATTAAAGTGTGAACTTGAGTCACACTTATATTAACAGATGTGCGTTGAATGAAAGGAGGGTGTTTCACAAAATTAAAGTGTGAACTTGAGTCACACTTAAATTAACAGATGTGCGTTGAATTAAATCACCGCATTGGTCAAATCATACCAAGAGTACGCACACTGCTGTGTATTAATCAATAAGTTTGCTTGTTACATTTCACGTGTGCGTCAGTATTTAAGCATGACTCTATTTAATTCAGACGTAAGTCTTTGTAAAAATACCCCTAAGGGCCGAAATCTAAGTTAAAACTATGCTAAGTTTGCCATTATGGCAACTACCATGGAATTAGGGCTAAGCTGCCAATCACAATCAAGTTTCATCAGGGTTCAAATCAAGAATTCAAAGTGGCATGGCCATTTTTTTAATAGGACACTTTAATAAAAGAATATACGGGCTCATTATAGGGGCATCCAAACTATTATAAAAGGGCAATAGTTAAGAGGGACACATGCACTGGATAACAAAAGGGCACCAAGTCCATAAACAAGACAGGCACATATTTTGGCCTAAAGTCTACAAATACTTGGAAGGGCATCAAGGCCATTCTGAGAGCATCTCAGACCATGGCCTTCAAAGGTCTGCAGTTAAAACGAGCACTACGGTTTCCATGGTAAGAATAATGGGAAATGTCTTTATAAAACTGGGCCATGGTACGCAGAGGGTTGATGATAATGACACTCTTACTTGTATCCAGCCAATACATTCATGAATGATGATTTCCCTGCTCCAGACGGTCCCATGATAGCGATTAATTCACCGGGTAGAAAACAGCCAGATAGACCATTTAATATCGTCTTGCATTCTAATGTGAGAGACGGCATAGGAAAGAGAAAACATGGTGGAGATGGAGATTAATAATTGGTATTAAGCCATAGAGACAGTGAGAATGGGGTAGAGTGAGGAAAGAGAGAGGGGAACAGGAGGGGGAAGATGGAGGGGAGGGATAGTCTGCAGGCACAGACCCTGATTGAAACTTTGATCAGCAAAGTGTGTCTCCACGCAAAGACTAGCACATACAAAACTTGATGTTTCAATTCAGCGAGAGCGAGAGGGCCTTCAGTACACAAGACATGAGTAGGCTTCACATTCAGACCCTTAACTCAAGTGAAGGGTTTGCACAGCAGACTAGGGGAGGGGGGAAAGGAGGGGAGGGAGAAGGAAAGGAAAAGTGGGAAGGGTAATGAGAAGAAGATGGAAAGGGGTAAGAGAAAACAGAAAGGGGAAGAGGAGTGAACAATGAACCATGACTTATAATATAATACCTTTCAACCATTCCAAAGCTATACCTGGAAGCAAACAGTCTGTATATCAGTGCGGGAAATGAGTGAGGATCAAAGAGAATGAGGCACACACAGAGAAAGAGGAAGAAAAGGAGACAGACAGGCACACAGAAAAAGAGAGAGAGGGATAGAGTGACAGAAAGACAGACAGACATAAACAGACAACAATAGACAAGGAAACATATAGGCAAACAGAGAGAGAGACACAGAGAGACACACACACATAAACAGACAGAGAGACAGATACATGTTGGGTAAAGTGAAACACAGTGAAACACGGACAAGCAGAGAAAAAGAAAGACACAAAGAGCAAGAGAAAGACTGAGAGATAGACAAAAGGAGAAGGACAGACAAAGCCAAGGGAAACAGACACATGGACATCAAAGCGAGAGATGGACAGAGATGAAGAAAGAAACAAAGAGTATTAAAGAGAAAGACTGAGAGATAGAAACAAAGTGAAGGACAAAGCCAGAGAAAGAGAGGGAGAGAGTTGCAATCCAATGGAATCGCCAGACTATATCGCGTGAAAATTCAGCATTTGCGATGTTGGCTGTGACTTCCATAATTCAATAGCCGTCTGCATGACATGAATTTTACATTTATTCCCAAACACAAACCGGGTGTTGAAAGCAAATCGACTATCTCAATACGTCATATCTTACTATCCCTGAGGCAACTGTCAAATCTACTATGAAAAGCTATTGGAAATGCTGTCTATGTAATGCTCTTTTTTTATTCATATTTTTATTTGGTTTACATTTAGCTCTGCACTTTTATTTTGTAAGGGGAGAAAAGAAGGTATTTTCTTTTTTTTTGCATAGCAGTTATGTGTCGTGTTTTTTTTTTTTTTCTTCAATCAAAATTTTATTTCAATATTGTAGTGGTATCTCGAGTTCAACGGCAGACTAGCTGATATGAATGTATTCAAGGTAGAGGAAATATTAAATGGCGAGATGCCAAGAAACAATGACTCATGAGCTTTTTAATGGGCTACTCCAGGCCTCATATAATATGATTTGAACATATAAAGTAAAATCTGACAAACAAAACACTGAAAGTTTCATCAAAATTGGACAAGGAACAACAAATGTATGATATTTTAAAGCTTTGCAATATTATTGTGAAGAAGTTCTATGCATGTGGCTATGCAATGAGTATTGAAGCTGATTTTGTTATGTCCCCACCAATTCTATTGAACCTTATAAAATGAAATTCATTCAAAGTTTGTCAACGAAGAATAAAATACAATTTGGATCGAGAGTGTTGCATTTTTACTGAGCTACAGGCCTAAAATGGCATTAAATTATTAACAACTACATGAAACGTTTTATAGAATTATGAAATTATCAGCTACCATACACCTACATGTTTACCATGGCTAAAGATTGATTGTCATGCCCATAATGCATATTGGACCAAAAGTCATAACATATCTATTATAACACCATAACACCAAGCAATATCATTCATAGACAATAACTTTGATCTCATAGGCTTACTTTCTTAAAACCACTTTAGTGGTTCACTGGTTAATGGAAACGCTCAGAGCGGTCTTTAAAGCTGCGATCTTCAGTGCAAACCAGCTTGGAAATGTACCCCGCGATGTGCGATGTGGTTTTCACCCGCAAATATGATAGTGTGTGTATTTTGGAAGTGCTACTTGGTACATACCATACAACAAGTGTATATGTACAACATTTGTTATCATGCCTACACTGCGGTTTTGAATGTTGCGCAAAACATGTGATCTCACTGAGAGTGTTTTCTTAGAAATCAAGACCACTTTTTATGAAAAGTTTCTGGAAACTAGTTCAGGAGATGGTCATGAAAATGCCATTAAAAATATCTTCTACACTGGTTTTGTGAAGTGTTTTTAAGAGAAATAAGTTCAGGGTCCTGTCTTAATTATACAAAGAATTGCAATTGATCAATCACGATTCTTTGTAAGAAGGGTCCAAGGGGTGCCATTCTTCAACATTTTATGTCCAACAAGTTTCTGGGCCCCGTCTTACAAAGAGTTATGGTTGATCCCATCAACCTCAAGTGGGCAAGTCCAAGAAAAGGTCACCCTAGAAGGCAAAATTTCATCTTTGATTTAAGAAGTTATCTTTGGTGGGGTAAGAAAGCCCAAATGTTGAATTTTAAAATTTCATTAAGAAAAATTTGATAATATGCATATTTATGCTAATTTGGGGCACCTAATTTGCATAATTGGTAAAATGGGCATTACGCATGGGACAATTATAAAAAGTCATAGAAAATAAAGACAAAACTTGTGAGATTTAGTCATAGGTGGGACATGGACCCCCTATTGCTATTGAAAGTGGTGTCATCCAATTAAATATGCAAATTAGAACTTGTCCAAGGATAGAATGTCCCATACGTAACATTTTGAGTACAGTGTTTTTTACGTAATTTCTCATAATATAGGGTATTTATATTGCGCACATATCCACCTTGTTAGGTGCTCAAGGCACTCCTATATTACCCAGCTAAGCTAGGCGTTCATAGCGCACACAGCTTTTTAAGGAATTACTTCCTACCGGTACCCATTTACCTCACATGGGTTGAGTGCAGCACATTGTGGATCAGTTTCTTGCTGAAGGAAATTACGCCATGGCTGGGATTCGAACCCACGACCCTCTGTTTCAAAGTCCGAAGACTAATCTGACACTGGGCCACAACGCTCCACGTAATAATACAATACTTGTATTATTGAATCTCTGGGAAGTTCTAATTTATTAAGTATGAAAATGTTACACCACAAAAAGTTTTTAAAATATAGTTTACTTTATAATCAAAAGTTAATTTAAAAATTGTTACGTATAGGACAACATGTTATGTATGGGACATTAATTTTATACACACATTGTCAATGGGGGAGATTTATGTACAAAGTGAATGGAGAAAAACAAATTTCAAGAGTGCTCTAAAAAGTGGTTATTTACCTTTTCTTTAGTTTTTAAAGACTGATTTGTTATGAATACTGATTGATGAAAACAATCAATGCGAAAAAATTGTGAAAATTGAAAAATATGAAAAAAATGAAAAACAATAGAAATACATAAGAAATTCTTGAAACCATGAAAAACAAGAAAAAATTGTTGAAATGGCTAATTTCCTTTTCAGTCATATCAAATATGCCTCAATAGAACATTTTAAAAGAAAAAAACTCTTATTTCCATATTTTAAATTATTTAAATTTTTTGAAATTATGGGGACAATTGTGGACGTTCTCTATGGGGACAAAATGTCCCATACGTAACATGTCATTAATTTCTTTAATTAATTAATGAAACTTGCCTTAGATGTACTAAAATAAGAGTGTTGTGACTTCTATAACACTAAGTTACAAGTTGTCAAATGAAATACTTTCAGAGAATTCTCAACTTGAACAAAATGTTTTAAAAATTGTATTTTTTCTGCGTCCCATACCTACAGCATATATTTTCTCTCTAAAAGGTTAAGATCAAGGTCATATGTCACCATTTTTTGCATGATTATTCTTCTCCTAGATGTCTACCATTATGAGGCTATTCAATCTTAATATCAAAGTCATTTAACACAGTATATGGAAATACGTCAACATCATACATTTTTTTTTCAGGAAATTTGCACAAAGTCCTTTGTAAACAAAAAAGAAGCACACTGAATTTTCAAGAAAACTATGAATGTATGATTATATTTTGAACAAACATATATTTTAGATGTTGACGTTGCTGGCTTTCCATAGTTGTGGTTGATTCGTAAGACAGGGCCCAGATCTGACATCTTTCCCTGATTTTCATTTGCTGAGAAGCAATGTTACTGTGGAAACTGTCAGATAAAATGGGACTTGTTGGATGAAACGTCTGACAAATCCTTTCACGAAACGCTCCCCGGGAAGGTATGTAAGCAGGGTCTAATGCAGCATACATGCTTGAACTAGTCTGCTTTGCAAAACGTTTCACTCAAGTTAACAAGGGTCTGCATGTGCAGACTATAATGCTGTGTATATCATGGACCTACTTGCTAGTAGGTCCATGGTGTACTGAAGGCCCTCATGAATTCAAATAGCAAGTATGTATGTGCTAGTCTTTGCATGGAGACCCACTTGTTGATCAAAGTTTCAATCAAGGTCTGCATCTGCAGACTATGCTTGAACCAACAGGGACTTGTTTATCGTTATAGGATAGCAAAATACATTTATCATCATGAAAGTGTTGATAGCTTCCTTGTTTCTGTCTAAGTGCCTATTGTAATTTAGCTGTATACGGTCATGTAGATGAATCGATTTATCTCTGACATCACATTTCAACTTAGTCTCTAGATGGCGACAATGACACTTTCAACCTCTCTCCCTCTTTCTCTCTCTCTCTCTCTCTCTCTGACACCGTTCTTACTACCTTCAAAAACTAGTTTACTGGAAACTAGTTTAGTGAAAACTAGTTTAACGTGTAGTGAGAACGGTCGAAGCGATCTTCCAAACCGGTTCAGAAAACCACCTTGCGAATTAATTTTCAAGATCGCTATGCTAAACTGGTTTTAGCTTAAGTGAGGACACAACCGTTCTTCGGGAAGCGATCTTCGCACATTTTGAGCGCACAACTCCCACACGACAGGTGTAGAATGCCTACGCTGCAGTTTCGAATTTCGCGCCAAACGTGTTATCCCACTGAGAGCGTTTCCACAGCAACAAGATCGCTTTACGTGAAGTGATTTTGAAAACCACTTTCGTGTGATTAAGTGGGAACGCTAGCAAAGCGATCTTCCAAACTGGTTTCCTGAATCAGTTTTAATGAGAACGGCCTCTCTCTCTCAATAACGTGTCTTTGTGTCCATCAGTCACTTGTTTAAAGGGTAGATATTAGAGGACATCCATGAACATTAAAAAGGAAGTAATTAGAATTTAATTAGAATTTTTAATATGTGATGTCATACTGTATGTACTGGTATATGAGCAGCTGCCCCATATACAATTTAAAATGTATAAATATGAATTTTTGAATGGTTAATGACAAAAAAATCCTTCTTTCAGGAGGCAGTGTGAAATAATTTTGTCTGTTGATACTCTGAAGATAAAATAAAGTACATTTTTATATTTTTTAGAAAATGATATTTCATTGATTCTTTGAAATTCGTTTTCTTTTCTTTTCTTTTTACTGTGTGGAAATTGTATATGATATGGACAAGGCCATTGGCCAGGCTAGGCATAACTAAATGTTGATTGTATGTGTCCAGACAAGACTGAATGTTTTGTTTGAAAGCAATGTCTATATTCACAATTGGAAAGTGAATATCTTCAGAATTTGTGGTCTTTGATGCATGTATGTTGACAAATCCTAGAATGTAAGATAGTGTTTTTATCCATTTAAAGGGGTACTCCGGGCTAAAAATGACTATATTTATTTTTTAAAGTAAATTTCCACCCAGCAAAACATTGAAAATTTCATCAAAATGTGATAACAAATCAGGATATCATTGAATTACAGTAGAAGTCAATCCAGTTGGTTTGATTTTAGATTGACAAAATTTAAATAAATAATTATATATAGTGAAGTGCAAAAAATAAGAAAGGATATGACATTGTCAGCTTACTCATTGCATATTAATGAAGACATACATAGAACTGTTTCACCAAAATAATGCAAAGCTTTAAAATGTCATAACTTTATTATGCCTTGCACAAATTTGATGATATTTGAAATATTCATTACTATGTTTGTCTGACTTTACCCTATCTGATAATTCCTGTGTGTGTGGGGGGGGGGGGGGCTAGAGTACCTCAGGATATCAGCACCCTCCCCACCATCTTACCAAAAAAGCATTTTAGAAATATCACCCTATTTTGAATTGCGATTATGGAATGTCACAAATCACAAGGACTTCAAAACATAAATGTTTTCTGCATTTTGAGCTACTATAAGGCTTGGTATAACTGCACTTACGGATGCAGAGAGGATGTAATTTACAGTGTCATCCGTTGGAAAACGTAATGTATCCGTTGTATACTCTTTTGCATATGTGTTTCATACGCTCTATATCCATCGAGCATCCGTCCATTGCGATTTCCTTGTTCACCCATTTTGTCCATTGTCTGGAGCGGATGATAACGGATGGAGCCACCCTGAAATTTTCCTTGTCCTCTGTATTCGTTATGAGTACGTTTTGTGTCCGTCGGCCAGTGGAACCAGGCCTTAAGGTTATATAGCATGAACCACAAAACAGGGTGATATTTCTAAACTTTAGTCGGGCCAACATACCTCTTTGCCTCCTACAGCAGCTCCCGCCGACCTGGACGCTGTACGTGATATCTTCAAACTCTAGTTTGACCGGTGGTCTACTGGGTAGGTTGGTCAAGCGTTGGGTGTCTGGCGTCCTGGCTTCGTACTTCTTGAGGGTGGCCATGGGGCTTGGACCAGCGGATAGAACAAGCTCCGGGGACTTCCTCTCTTGCAGTTCTGTATTGGGAGATCATAAACATGGAGGTCAATTTATATAACACAATTCTTACATGTAAAAGTACACGCTATAGTACTTCATACACATTTCATATTATTACTCCAACTGTAGCCAAGCCGCTATATAGACGTGAAAGCGTTCAAGGAATCCTACCAGGTAACCGATTTGCCTCACCTGGGTTGACTGCAGTCAGTGCGGATAAATTTTCTTGCTGAAGGAAATACCGCCTGAAGTTCACTGACAACGGATTTGAACCTACAACCTCATGATCATGATGTGAGAATCAGAAACACTTAACCAGCATACATCCACACAGATGGAAGAGGAAAGGTACAGGGGGGAGAAGGGGAGATAGAGGGAGACAGTAAACAGGGAGGGGTGGGGAGCAAAGGTAGTCTAGAGAAAGTGGGGGTGTAGAGAGGGAAGCAGAGCCAGGAAGAAAGAGAGATACAGAGAATATCAGGGGAAAATCCCTGCAATGTAAAGTCCATATCATTTGTAAAAACATCTACAATTTATCAAAGTTTTCAAATTCAAAGAGAGGGATTTTTAAATCTGTTTCATGCTGATTTTGTTCAGTATCTCACAAACCACATAAAAACACACCTTTTTTGCGATCAGCATCTTAATAGTTATTGATCCCTAGATTCCCCAACTGAAATTTTATGAACTCTTCAATGCAAAGTTCGTTACAAAGGAAACATCTTTAATCACAAAATATACTCAATATTAAATGAATTTTAGTACTGTAGTAGGGGGCATGACACCATCAGCCCACCTATATTAATAAGGGCATGCTAATATATATATGTGTTTCAACAAAATATTGCCAAACTTGAATAATGAGGATGAAATTCTTCATTCTCTATCGATGTTGATGCAACTTTTGGTGTTCTGGTTGTTGATGTTTGCTCTTTATCAGTATTTACAGCCTAATAGGCCTATACCCCCTTTGGTCCAAATTCACAAAGGTGGTTTTAAAAATTATCTGTTGAACCCAAGGTTTGTGCAGATTTCCTGCATAAATTATGCTTATTTACCGCGTACATGTATATTAATCAAATATCCAATACTGATGCGCGCTTTTGACACAGCGTTCCAAATTGACGCCTGTTGCCATAGTTAACTACGTTATTTTATTTAACAGTCCACTGTTTTAACATTGGGCTCACTAATTGTAAATAGTTGACTCAAAATAAAATAGCATACTTGATCACGGTGCAAGGCGTCAATTTACCGCACTGTGACAAAAGCGCGCATCAGCATTGGACACTTTTTCAGTATATGGGCCTTTATGTGGCATATTACGCATAATTTTTACAGGAAATCTGCATATAAAACCATTGGGTTCTACCGGTGGTTCTCAAAACCACCATTGTGAATTTGGGCCTTTAAGTTGAGCCTGGGCATTTCGTACATAGACACTCTTAATGAACAACCTGACATGTATTGAGCATTCATTATCATATATGTCACACACCTTATAAACACTGATGTATCATCGATTATTTTTTAATATTGCACTGCCAGTGGGGGCCTTTCCAAGGGCAAATAATAAAATGGTCTCTCGTTTATCTCCAAGCTCCAACATTGGTATATACATGTACAGTGTATACACTGTAACAGTATGTTCACCATCCATTTTTAATATTACAAAATAGGAATAATAGGCAGATAACAAATATCTTATTAATATAAATATCTCATTTGCTCATGCAGGGCCTAGCCTGTGGAATTATCTCCCACAGAGTTTGAAAACCCAGACTTCAGTGACCACCTTCAAGGGCAACCTGAAAACATACCTGTATATAAAGAGTGCTTTTTGATCTAGACATTGACGCATTGTTCAGACATGTATTATATATGTATAGGTTTTCTTGTTCTGCTCTGAAGTGCCTTGAGCATCTGATCAAGATGGAAAGTGCGCTATACAAATCTCATGTATTACTAAATAATATAATCATGTGACCCTGCTATGCTACATGTAAATAGCCTAGGGCTCAGGGGCAAGGGCTCCTCCCTACATGTATGTAATATTCCAAACAGTGAAAAGGGAGAGTATTGGGGGGGGGAGAAGAAAGAATATCAAATTATCACCTATAAACGCTTTTAATTTCAAATAAAAAATAGCCAATACCACTATTTTTTTCTTCTTTTTTTCTAAAATATTGAGATTTGGAAAGAGGGGGGTTGGGGAGAATGGTTGACAGGAGGAGTTGGGGATAGACAGACAGAGAAAGTGAAGTAGAGGTGTCACAGCCTCCCCAAAATACAAAAAAATTACATGAGCCTATAATAACCCAAAATTAAGAATAGCATTAAAAATGTGTACCAAAAACATGTACTGTAGATAAATGTGAGCATGTAAAGAGCTCCTCTGACAACCTATACAGAATATTAATGAGATGTGTTCTAATGTAAATT
The DNA here is from genome assembly GCF_037042905.1 of Lytechinus pictus. Lineage (NCBI taxonomy): Eukaryota > Metazoa > Echinodermata > Echinoidea > Temnopleuroida > Toxopneustidae > Lytechinus > Lytechinus pictus. Next base: position 17,318,154 of record NC_087252.1, on the reverse strand, counting down.
CAGTGTTGACTTCCCGATTGAATGACTGAGTGAAAAACTTTTGTTCACGTTTTGAAAACATTTGGTTCAGCCATTTGCTTATTGTAATTTCTAAATTTTTTACCTGATAAATTACATTGTCCTTTTACATTGTAATCTACATTGTAAATTACATTATACCTGATTATGTATTAAGTTAGTATAGCTGTTGTAGGAATGAGCCTGTTAAACGATCAAAGAAGAGATGTTCATTGCTGCTCTCCTTCAGACAAAATGACATCCCTTGGATTTATAAGAAAGACAATGTAAAGCCTTCTGTCCTAACTTCCTTACATACGTGTACACTGTATATTGTACAACGCCTACTTAGCTTGTTGTACGCGAGCAAATGGGAGGCTGAATGTCAAACATTCGTACCGTTGCACAAAAGACGTACCATCCAAAATGTACCGTCCAAAATGTACCGTTGCACGGCTTTAGTAGGTGACGTCACAATACGATTTAATTCATTGCGCTCAGTAAAAATGAACAATACGCGTATAAGCCTGCTGGCTAAATGCGCAAGGCTGCCCAAGGTCATGTGCGCTTGTGGGATTTTGCTTACTGCTTTCGATATTTTTTTTCCGTTTTCATAGATTACTATAGGGATAAACTCTTAGTTTTATCATATTTTCGGTAAATTCCGAGGCGTTGTACAACACAAATAGCGAATATTCTTATTCGTGCAATGGTGCGAGATTTCGCATTCGGTGAAAGAAAGAAACGCTCTATTCAACTCGGCTAATGCCTCGTTGAATAGAGCATCTTTCTTTCACCTCATGCGAAATATCGCACCATCGCACTCATGCCTATTCGCTATTTGTATACCATCTGTCACTGGTATAGAATATGTTCACATCTTGCTTAGATATGGCCCAGAAAATAGGACAAAACAGGAATATGAAGGCTGATCAAAGGGACAATGCAGAGTTTAAATACACATTTGAAAAGTACAGGAAGATTTTCACGAAAAGTAGGGATACCATGCCTTTGTGAGGCTCTTTCTTTCACTGAAAATCAGAACTGTTCCTATGTAGCAGTTGGCGGGTTAGGCAGGTACATGTATGTATGTTGCACCTTTAAAAGAGAGTTCATGTCTCGGGATGTGCAGTGTTTTTAGTGAGTATTCCCTTGTTATATATATAGAAATTTTGATAAAAATGGAAATGAATAGTGGTGTAATTGAAACACATATCTAGGAATTGATGTCATATTTACATGTACATGTGTGCTACCCAAGATCCTTTGGAGAAGCGCCAATCATCAAATGCACCTGTTCAGACTTCAGAGTTTTACGTGTGGTGTTTACGATCAACATTTTGATGAAATGAGAAAGAATGCAATCATGTATGAACTACCCAAAACTATCTCTTGTGAAAACTAACTCTGAATAATGCATGATTTTATTTTTGTGATTAGCATAGGATTAGCATTTTAAGATAAATACCAGTTGTGGTAATGATCTCAAAATGAGTACAAACAGAATCCAATTAAATTACCACCAAAATGTTTGTATAAAATTTATTTCAACAAAAAGTATGTGCCAAATTGCTCTGAAGAAAATGAGTAATTGCTGAGAAATAGCAAAATAAGCACAGAATTCTATCAAATGTCGGGTATTTTTCGAAGCAATATTAATACACTGTCACACATGCTTTTCTGTGCTAGTGATCATCAGAACTATTAATTTTGAGCTAAGATTTCTTGGTTTTACAAAAAATAAGTTTACATTAATGTACCAGATCTAGATAATATTTTGACAATTAAGCTTGATTTAAAAGACTTTCTTTAATACGAAATAATTGTTTGTTGCAACTACTGTCTTTTACCTTAAAGGTATTGTTTAACTTTGTGAGCAGCCGGTTTAAAGGAGAATGAAACCCTTGAAACCAGCTGAATCCATATCAAAGAGAAAAATCAAAGAAACATATTGTTGAAAGTTTGAGGAAGATTGAATGAATAATAAGAAAGTTATGAGCATTTGAATATTGAGATCACTAGTGCCATGTAGATCCTCCCAATGGCAATGCGACCAAGATCTGTGATATCACACACGTACAACTCCCTCATTACTTTAGTACTTATTTCACTTATATTCTCACTTTTATAGAGTCTATCACAAGGTGAGGTGTTCTCTTTATGAGATGACAAGTACAGAGGTTTCACAACATTATATCATTGATGAATCGTTTGTCATATGATTAGAATGAGCAAAAAGAGATGTTTTGGGGTATATTTTCAGTGTCCAAATGGGAGAGTTGTACGTGTGTGACATCACAGATCTTAATAAATTAAGAGGCTTTTATAGGAGGAAATTATAATTTGTTAACAAATTTTCGGCATTACTCCTATTTGTTTTAAGATCAGTATGCTCGATCTGTAAATGAAAATCATAAGATCAGTATGCTCGATCTGTAATGAAAATCATATGATCATAAGTCAGAAAAAGCCTCTTAATTTACTATCTATTGTCCACGGCGGACGGTATTTGAATATTAATGAGTCAGAAAGAAGAGGATCGAGGGTATTTGAATTCCAGTTCATCGTGACTTAGCCATGAACCAGAATAGCCTGGTGGTTGAGTCGCTGCCCGGAAAGCAGTAGATGGCAGGTTCGAATCCCACTGGTTCCAATTTTTTCTGACTTATGATCATATGATTTTCATTACAGATCGAGCATACTGATCTTATGATTTTCATTTACAGATCGAGCATACTGATCTTAAACAAATAGGAGTAATGCCGAAAATTTGTTAACAAATTATAATTTCCTCCTATAAAAGCCTCTTAATTTACTATCTATTGTCCACGGCGGACGGTATTTGAATATTAATGAGTCAGAAAGAAGAGGATCGAGGGTATTTGAATTCCAGTTCATCGTGACTTAGCCGTGAACCAGAATAGCCTGGTGGTTGAGTCGCTGCCCGGAAAGCAGTAGATGGCAGGTTCGAATCCCACTGGTTCCAATTTTTTCTGACTTATGATCATATGATTTTCATTACAGATCGAGCATACTGATCTTATGATTTTCATTTACAGATCGAGCATACTGATCTTAAACAAATAGGAGTAATGCCGAAAATTTGTTAACAAATCACAGATCTTGGTCGCATTGCCAATGGGAGGATCTCCATAGCATTAGTGATCTCGACATTCAAATGCTCATAACTCTTTTATTGCTAGTCCTATTTTTCTCAAAGTTTTGTTGATCTTATTCTTTGATTTTTCTGCTTTCACAAAAGCTAACTTGCTCCAAGAGTTTCATTCTCCTTTAAAAAATTCTCAAACCAAGATGAAACATGTGTACAAGTGCATGTATTAGAACTAATAAACCCTGAAAACAAACATTATTGAGAATGAAAAGCTAAAACTACAAGGCAAACCCCGATTTTGTAAATAGGCGTGTTATAGACGCCTAAATAGTACACATAAGTGTATGGGATGAAATTAAGATGGTGTTTTAGGTCACTTTATATTTCAATTTTTGAAGCACTAAATAATTATTTTCAAACGCAATGTTTTTCTGGGCTTCATTTTTGTAACATACCACAGACACAGGTGACAAGTGTGACCTTCTAGCTCAGATTTTTTAAAAGTCAAACCAGGATTACAACCATGTTTTGAACTGCACTTGTAGCAAATGCCTTTCAGTCTAAATGGGAAGCACATATGTACATGCAAATACAGCCTTTAATAAAGTATACTTCAAAACAATGTATGCTTTCTCTATCATCAAATCCCTCTATTGCATGAGACTGGATAAGCTCACATCTCCCAGATGTGTGTCCCAGTCAAGGGCGCATTATTCATGCTTCTATTCATCACTCACCAAACGGGAGATATCACACCACTCTTCAAGATTGGATGTACAAGTAGGGGAAAATGAAAACCCACTTTAGCATAAATCTACAAGTATTACAGTATCGGTATCTGGAGGGTTCATCAGGCTGAACAAAGCAAACTGAGAGGTGAAAGATTTTGAGATGAAAAAAAAATTGTCAAAGCGAAGACGAAAATCACTTCTAATATTAAAGAGAGACTGTGAAAGAGAGATAATAGGAGAAGCAGTAGAGGAGACCAGGAGCTAGAGAGAGAGAGGGGGAGGGCAGATGAAGAGAGACTGCTAATTAATTAGATCATGAGAAAGAGAAAAAGAGAGAGAGATAGAGAGAAGGATCAATTCTTGTATAGGAATTAGATAAACCTACACAGATGAAGAGAGAGAACAACAGAGTGGAGGGGGCGGGGGTAGTTATTAGAACATGTACTTGAAATATCAATGATATTAATTTCAGTTCCATTTCCAATCCAAAATCCGCAAATTTATTTCCTAAATTACAAAATCATGTGCTTAAGTTTGTTTTCTTTATCCTCTCCATTTTTTGTTTCATCTGAAGAGCCCTTTATTCAAGATTTAATTTACTACATGTACAATATTAAAGAATAGGTACGGAATTAATGTCTGGCCAGAGCTGGAAATTTCATAATTCCACTGCATTTTTTCAACGGATAATGTTTCTTATACAGTTCAGGAGCAAAACAAAATTAGGTTTTATTACAATACCATACAGAACACTGCATGTACAGGTAATTGCTGAGCAGCAGTATACTTCACTGTAGTCCCATGCATTCAAACGGGTGGAGGGAAATTATGAATGTCTAACGCACATTTGCTAATGCACAGTGATAGATGTGGCAAAGTGCTGTGAATAGAAACAACATGTAACGATGAGTGATTACGAGTGCTCTAGAGAGACAAAGCTATCAGTGGTTAAATGATGAATCTACCATTTTAAGCTTGGATGGGGTGCTAAGGGGAGTAAGAGGGGAAATGAAGTGCAACCCAGAAGCGTAATGAGTCATAAACTTCGACGGAGCCAGACATAGTGTATGGGGCTAAATTTCTAAAAATTGGCGAGCGAGCAAGGAAACATGTTCAGTTTTGATACAAAAATCTAGTTTTGCGACAGATTTTGAAGTAATATTCAGATAATAATATAATATTTGAACCCTTTTCGTTTCCTTTTCTTTCCATTTTTCTTTTTTTATCATGGTCATGAAAACTTTTGGGGTCGATAGCCCAGGTCCCTCCCCCATCTGTACGCCAATGATATATGGGCAAATCATTTGAGAAGTTAGATTTCATTAATTAATTAAAATTAATGTACATTGCTGTCGAGGAAATATACACATATAGGCCTATATGCTTTTCGCAATTCTTTCACTGGCCAACCATTGTTTATATCAAAGACAGAATGGTCAAACATTAGCATTTTCATGGGTCATATCATGAACAAATTGAAATTGAAAAAAAAAAAAAAATGGTAACGCCAACCCATGTATTGCAAAGAAACTAAGATTTTATTCATCATATTAAAAAACTCATAATCACCCATAAAGCTAAAGACAAAACTGGTGAAAGTAGATGAATATCATTTGATATTTTTTACCGCATTGACATGTACATGCAAAATGCTGATCTGTAAAACTGTACATGATTGAAAAATGATGCAATTACTACAGTTACAGTACATACATGTAGTTGTATACCACAGATTTTAAAGATATTACGTAAAACTGAAATCTTTCACTATTTTTCCAAGTACCCCGAATGCAGTCCCTATGAAGTTATCCTAAATCACAATAACAAGGCGTAACGTAGGACTACAAGCCAGGTTAACCCTCAATCTCCCGGGGTATATTGATTCTTGTCAATCCCGGGGGGGGGGGGGGGGGCCATTATGGCCCCCCTTAAGATCTCGGCCGCCGATTGCGCGAGCGACGCAAAAATTTGCACACTGGTAGTGTGCGATGTAATCTACAAGGCTGTATGGTAAAATTTTCCAAAATAATGAGATTTTATTTTATATGAATTAATTATGCTAATTTATGCATAAATCATACTTTTTGCTATAATTCACTAAATAAAGCTCCTAGAATGCTAATTTTGGGTAAAAAAATTCTTTGTAGCAATCTTAACAATCGCAATTAAAAAAACTTCGGTTCGGAAATCAATTTCTTATGTATTTTATTGTTTTATGAATTTCTTATGTATTTCTTTGTTTTTTTCCTTTTTGTTTTTTATTGTTTTTTCAATGGAAATCATTCCAGACTTAGTTCTGATCATAAACAAGGCAAAATTAATTCAGTTTAATCAGTAAAAGTAGAAATAATGATACATTTATGAATTTTGGCTAAATACACAATTTGCATTGGATTTGTACATGAAATCACGTTTATGAGCAATTTTTGGTCTGACATGCACTTACATAATGTTGCGTAATGTCGTAACCGTGTACCCGGGCGTCACAAATTTGGTCTCAAAATTTGCGCGAGACTTGAAAGTAAAAAGTCAGTGAGCAGCGAGGTCAAAAAAATTTGCGCAGCAGATATATCGCGAAAATTGTCAGGGGGGGGCCATTATGCCCCCCCCCCCCCCGGGAGAATTAGGGTTAAAGGGTGTTCAGTAACTTCAGTCCAACTCAAATATTCTTGGTCAAGACAATTATTCCAATACGGATGGTTGGTCGGTTGACTGCTTGCCAATCCACGTGACCCCCACTGTTACAAGATTAAACCAAACCCCAGGGAAACTTGGGTACAATGATTGCGGATGACCCAATTCTTCTCTCATTCAAACAGGATCTGTTTTCATCGGCCACAGTTTTAAGAATTGCTATACATATGTAGCTATTTCTGATCCAGGGGAAACTGGTCCAACATTGACATAATTGGACTTATACATGTATAGAGAAGCAATGAGCAGGCTCTTTCTTGGTCTAGCTAGAGATCAAAAGACCTGTTGAAAACTCAGGTTTGCTTGAATGGTTCCCCAAAAATTCAAAGAAAAATATAGTTTGGGGTTGGACCCCAATTTGGAGGATGGCTATTCCTTATAGTAAAAAAAAAAATAAGATAACATTATCTGGAGATTATTTGAAAGGGGGAAAACTTTTACATGTAGATACATATAGATTTTAGCATGAACCGTCGCCACACCATTTATACACTCTGTTCATGTATGAAGCCCAGTCTTTTTTCATTCTCCACTGTCAATCCATAACACAATCTTTTCCAAGCTTCAGCATTGCCCCCCCCCCAAAAAAAAAAAAAAATTACTAAACAAAACAAACAAACAAATACATAAATGCATACATTGTAAATAAATAAATAAATAAATAAATATGAATAAGAAAATTAATAAACAAAATTAATTTAAAAAAACAACATATTTTTAATACTGAAAATTTGCACAAAATCCACCAAGCGCGTGCAAGAAGTCCTTCAATTTCACTACAGAAAACGCCCCCAAAGCAAGCTCCCTTGCTTTCTAGCTTCTTTGGAATATTTTCTTTAGGCATCTTCTTGCCAACCCCCATCCTCCCCCCCCCCCCCAAAAAAAAAAAAATCTGCGTAAGGCCATTAAACATGCAATTAGTTTAACAATGGTCTAATGGAGACCTGTATACTACATGTGCATGATGAAGGAGTCGAAAGCATCTTGTTGGCCGAATTTAATTACTAGTATGCATGCATGAGAGTCTACCAGTGCAAGAATGAAGCAGGAATTTTCATTAAAGCTCTAATGGAAGTATGAAAGTCAGTGGCGGATCCAGGTGTTTGAAATACATCGGGGCTCAAGAATTAAGATCAAGTGTGCTTCTGTTGCATATTACCAGACATTAAAATGTAGGCACCTTGTATAAGAAAGCTATAAAATTATCCACTAAATTTCAGGACTTTTCAGAGAAAAGTTTTAATCTTTAATGAAACCCCTAACAAATGGTAAAAAAGAACCCCTATTCCAATGATTTTTTTTCTTACTTCAGGGTTTATCCCATGAACTGAACCCCTAAAATATACACCTTTACTATTAAAAAGATAATTTGGAAGACATGCAGGAAAGATGACCAACTGATATTTTCTTCTTTTTTTTTGGTGGGGGGGACAAGATGGACAGAAATGACTGGAGCGGATAGTGACTGTCAATGTATACCATCTTAGGAGGAAATAGAATCCTGTTTTCAGATTGCATTCAAATCCTGCAAGGAATTCAAGATTAAGTTAATCCTTAGAGTCTTCCTGCTGTAAAATATACTAAAGAGTTACTTTTCTTGGTTAGTGCTCAGCAACAAAACTGAAAAGAAGTGATTAAGAGGACCATGGACCTATTACGAATGGACATTCAACGAATCCCCTCCTTTGACACAGAGACCGTCGCCGCTAATCCTTTTATAAACAGAGCGCTGGCAGCTGACACCCATCAAGCCGGTCGTAAAACATGCTCTCACTGATGGACAGCGGAAATCAATTGTACGCTGCTCCTACCCATTGCGATGTTGTTCGTTCACTTTACCAAAAGCAACGCACAGCAGCGAACGTTAGCGCTATGAAAATGATAGCAGAAACAAGAAAACAGGCGTGCATAAACGTATTTTTTACGTACATCGCTAACAACCGGAAATGAAATGCATTGACATCACCTTGCAGATCCGTATATCTACGGCAAAAAAGCAGTTGAAATTCGACGAAAAAATCTGCGGAAAAACGGTAAAATCTCAGCTTTTTCGGACAGTATCGATGTCGATAGTAGCGCTTACCTTCGGTCAGAAGTTGATTTTCATTTGGGCATAAAATTCCACAGGATTGATGAAATTTAACGGGATTTTTTTTGATGGACAGACGACAATCGCACATTATAGAGAGCCTAAAATAATGTACTGAAAAACCGGATATGAATTGCGCATTGCATTCTAGGTAATGTAAGGACTTTCCCTATTGGCAATCGGGGCTACAACATGACCGTCTTTGGTCGAAAGAGGGCCAGTGATCGATCGGTGACGATCATCGGGCGAAAGGAGCTTGTGTAAACAATCACCCCGGGCGGTCGTTGTAAAAACCGCGTAAAGAGAAAGTTAAGGGTTAGACAGCAATTTTGACAGCTGGAAACAGGTGGTGGTCATAAAATGCTCTCGTTGAATGTCCATTCGTAATAGGTCCATGAGAGGACGAAGAAGAAATCCAGGACAAAACTGCTCATTATTCAGCAATTTTCGTCAAACCCTTCTTGGTTGCTCTTTTTCATGATGCGAATTCAACAATTGATACATCATTGTCTATATGTAGTTGAAAACGTTCTGCGTCACTATGCAAAAACTCCTTTCATACTGTAGTGTACATACAATTAAGAATTTAATGACTTGTGACCAAAAAGAAAACACATCATTTATACTATTGTAGAGACTCAAAAGCGAAAAAAATAATAACAATCGCAAATGAAGGTTGTGCGAACAAACATTCCTTTTTTTCTTCAAATGATATGGTTAATTATAGAAAGAGAAGAAGGAAGTTCATTATTAGCAAGGTAACATTTTAAGGTAAGATCAATTACCTTCCCATGCCTACAACTCTCCATGTATGTGCCAAAACTTATGACGTACATGTACATGCGCTCAAGGAGCTTCAAACAGAGCTACTTTGTACATTTAAAAGACTTGATTACAATCTAAAAAAAGGTGCTGATAAAATAAGAATCTTTTGTCCTTTCACAGTAAAATTGGAACCTTCAAAGAAGCAGATAACTAAAATGGATTAACAATTCTTTGGAACCATTTTTGGTTCTACATGGAACCCTTTAAAGGTTCTTAAAACGGTGACATAACATTTGCTCCTGCGAAATTATAAACATGTAGAGGGCATAGGAGCAGAGTTAGGATTGTAATATAGTTTTTGGTTCAGATTAATGTAAAGATAAGGACGAGGGTTTATTTTATAGTTTTGGAGGTTAGCTTTTATGCTTGGCTGAACGTGCAGATTTTCCATATTGAGCAAATGTCATGGAACCCTTTTGTATTTATAGGGTTCCTGTGGCTGCTGATGTAAAGAACCCTACCATTTTTGCAAAGGGTTGTTTACATTTACTCTAAATCCCATGCATTTAGATCAAACCTTGAAGGGTTTCCTGCAGAACTACAAACATAAAAAAAAATCTCTTGAAAATAAACTTGTTTTCTAAGACAGTAGCTCTTCTGAAAGTGATTAATCAATCTCATGGTGAGAGATAAAGAGAGAGAAACACAAAGCGAAGAGCAACCCTTCACTGCTTCCTCAACGCTCATGCATTATTCATAAAGGCTAAAGTTGCTTCACCCCTGGATGGGGAGTGCTAGTCTACAAGAACAGACATAAAGTAATCACTGTATTTGTGATTTTCTGTATGAGGGAGTTGCCAAAATAAATAATACTCTACTGTATGAGGGAGTTGCCAAAATAAATAATACTCTACAGTATATAACTTACATGTACATGTAGGACAGCTATAATCACATGGTAAAATAATCGATTGATAAAATATACTAGTAAAGCATCAGGGGAAAATGTGGCAGGGGCTGCATAAGAGACTATCAGTATTTCTCGCTCTGGGGTGAAAGTTTGTTCACCCCATCTCTCATTACATGAGCTGGTAAATCACATGCGGAACCTTTCTCGGCGGATTCGAGCAGGCTTTCCCATTAGCTCCCTTGCACTACATGTTGAGGGAGAAATGGTGAGATGGGATGTACTTCATTCTACAATGCCTGAACTGATGATAGCATGATAATACTGTTTTTCTAAGCTAGTGTTGATCAACTTTTTATGTCATAAATTCTAGGAAATTGCATGCCCCTGAAATGTAACAGTCGTAAATTTATCCTCAATTGCACTATAAAAGTCTATGCTAGTATGCACGTGCAAGTACATCAACATATCTTTAATATGGTACCAGCGGATATCTGATTACATCAATAAGAGAAACCTAATGTGTGAAGCGTGGTTATAAAAGTAACTATTATTATTATCATTATACTTATTGCATCATGATCTTAAGGCTTCGGTTCAAATACATATGTACATGTACATTGACATTCCAAAATAAATTTTACGTGAGTTAATTGGCTCAGTGAGTAGACTCTACATGCACACTATATTGATTATATTGAAAGCTAGACTAAAGTGGATTAATTACTAAGTGAATTAATTTGCAAGCCCATGTTCAAAAACATCAAATCAATGGAGGATACATGGATGTTAGCAGGAAGAAAGAGGGTTCAGTTTAATAATAGGGTAGAGGTAGTCTAGATCCAGACATTGGTAGTTGTTTGCTTGGAAAACCCTAGACTCACTCATTGCATTACACGCCAATATACACCAGTCCGCCTCTTTTCACCTTCACTTTTAATAATACTTAAACCTATATTACATGAGACAACATGTAGGCGGTCAATTGGTTCATATCTACTGCTGATGGAAGACTATTCACTTATGACCTTTGACCCCCCAGACAAGTTCAGCAGGCCTACTTCACATATACATGTATAGGGTAATGATATATTAAAGCATGATACATACATGTGTAGATCCAATGCATCAAGTATGAAAAACAGTTCTGCTGTTTACATCATTTAAATGGTGTAGCTGAAAAAGCCTAGATTTAATTTTCTATTTTATTGATAAGAGAAATTATTTGATTGTTGTTTTTTATCATATGTGGCTCACTTTCTCTTTTATGTAGACTCGATAGAGAATGGCTTTATATAAACATGTAATGAACTTAACACGAGCTGTTATTTGCATATATGTACAGAGATTTTAATCTACCACTGCCGGTTGGATATTTTAGCTATCATTTCCCTTGAAAGTAAAATTGTTATCTTCTGTCATATTCAACTTTTGATCATAAATATCTCCTTCCTAGAATCCTAGTCTCCAGGCACAGACCGTTGTTTTTTGCAATTTGCATAGTATATAAATATGCAGAGTCTGAAGTAGTGAGACTACATGTGGATTCACAATGTACTGTGGCTGGCTCTACAGACAGTTTGGCAACTAGTCGTCACTCTCAACATGGTATACATACATGTACATGTAATTGGTCAAAGTGTCAAATATGAGTCTGTGCTTGCAGACTATCGATCTCCTCCCTTCTTCCTTTTCTGTACATGTACATATTCTCTTTCCTCTCAATTCAAATATTCTCTCTCAAAAAGGGGCCTAAAAATCATTTCCAGCATTTGATTTCTAGCAAAATGCAATACTTTTGAAAGTAATTTCATTGGTTTCCATTTCCCATTATAGTTAGACAACCTTAATCTTATTATGGGCCTACTTCTAAAAAAGAGGTATAGCAGAGTGCCCTGTGTATTTTATGCATGTTCTAACACCTAACACTACTCAACAATGCAGAGCCCATGTATATCACATTAGCCTGAAGGTCTCTACATCATAGCTTGCTGCGTCACTTCCAAAACGATGCCTTATTTATAGATTTATCAAGCAAGAGGAGGGATGTACAGAGGGTCGCTGTTTAGCTCACTATTCTTTTCCTTCCTTTGATTTAAAGGGATGCTCAGGGCTGACAATATTTTATATCTAAATAAATAAAGTAAAATTCACAGAGCACAATGTTGGAAATTTCTTCAAAATCGGATAACAGATAATGAAGTTATTGAATATTAAAGTCAAGCAATATTTTGTGAAAACAGAACTATTATGCACGTCGTCATGAATATTCATTACATGTATGTGGGCTAATGATGAAGCATCCCCACTTTCCTTTTTCTTTATTATGTAATATTACATTAAATCACAATTGTTTCATTTTTTTCATACATGTCTATAAAAAGATGTGTCTCCATTATGATGAAATAAGTTGCACCAATGAATAACTAATGCACTAAATCAGTTGTCAATCCAATCCTTTTTAAAGTTCTCGGTAGAAAAAAATTGAATAAACCTTATTTAAGCACAAGTGGGGATATGACATCATCAGCCACCTAATGAATATTCATGAAGATATGCCTCAAACTTATTTGTCAAAAGGAGGGTACATGTACAGTACATGAGAGGATTGTTTAAATAGCAGAAATATACTCTCTTACTCGAATACAGTCTACAATTAATCGTTAAAATCAAGCGTATGATCAATCGCTAATGAATCTTTGTGTTTAATATACACTAGCTGTAAGACTCATATGTGTAAGAATTTAAAGGAAGTATTACTAATGACACTGATGTTTGACAACGCTTAACTAGAAATTTTTTTAAATAAGGGTAAATGTGTATGCATGACAGGCTTGTTTAAATAGTGGAATGTTGCTCTTTCCACCCCCCCCCCTCAATTTTCTTTGTGTTTTCTCTCATAAGATTAGATTGGCTCAGAACAAATTTGTTATTGAAAATCACTGACAATATGCTTCATGTGGAGCGTTGTGGCCCAGTGGATTAATTAGTCTCCGGACTTTGGAACAGACGGTCGTGGGTTCGAATCCCAGCCATGGCATAATTTCCTTCGACAAGAAATTCATCCAAATTGTGCTGCACTCGACCCAGGTGAGGTGAATGGGTACCCAGTAGGATTTATTCCTTGAACGTTTTAATAGTGCCTATTTATATGGCGGCTAGGCTACAGCAGAGGTAATAATAAAGTATCAAAAGAGTAATATTTATGAATTCAAGTAGCAAAAGCACAGTTGAATATATGCACATAGTAACTGCCCTATACAATGGACATATTATTATTAGTATTTATGAAACACTCCCTCTGTCTTGATGATAGAACATGGAAAGGTGAGGAATGCTCCATGTGTTTCTCAAAGAATGTTATGAATACCTCACAATGTGTTATATTTTGCTTCAAGGTTTAGAATCACAAACCACATGCCCGTCTCCATGGAATCCTGCATCGCATCTATGCAAATGAGGCCTTAAAACATGCATGCCCAGACCAGGTGCCTCCTCGCAATACAATTTCCCTCGGAGCATGCACGGAATAAATCATAAACGACGTCTCGTCAATTTATGGCTAATAACTCCCTGATACAATGGATCCAATATTGGGCTTGCATCGAGCACATTTCGAGGAAAATATGAACACAAAAGAGGTTTATGGAAGCTCAAATGCCAGGGACTCTTTATATCATTTATTGTAAGGCTTCCCTGTTGTGTGGCTTCAGATAAATTTATCTTTCTTTAAGACCTCATGCACATGTATACAGTTCTGTGCATTACCTTGTGGAGACTGAAGTAATGTAATGATTGCCATTATTTGAACCATTTTACATGAATTAAAGGTAAAATATCTTCATGATGCATTCAAACATGTTTTTCGTACTAATATCAATACTCAAATATGATTTTTGACAGAATGAGAAATGACATACACTCAAAATTATATCTACTGAAATTTGATGAGGATAGTTTCTGGGCTTCCTGAGTAGGGAAATGGGAAGGAGTTTTATTCCCCTAAAAAGAAGAAACAACATTCCCAAAGAAAAGATATGGAGAAAAGGAAGAAAATCATATCAAAACAAGAGTTCAAAATGGCAAAAAATACTATTTCTTCCAAGTTCAAAATGGTTCAGGTCTACCTGAAGAATTTCTGTCACACATTGATATGACATAAAGCATGCTGCTGGTTGTGCAATTGGAGAAGGAATACTACAGCATCTGCTTTCATAATTTTAGAACTGAAGGGTGATTTTTTTTCTTCATATTTATTGAAGAAACAGGGTGTTTTAATATATTTGGTTCCCCCAACAACTCATGGAGTTAAAGGCAATTGAATCCTACTCATGTACAATAAATTTCATGGACAATTACTTGTATTTTTTCCTAATTGTAACTTGTAAGCGTTTTGGGCCACTCTGGAAAAAAGCACATGCACTTACATTTAATATTAAAGAATAATGATAATAATAATAATGATGATGATGATGATGATGATAATAACAAGGCAAACGCCAAGCGTTGTCTCGCCTGCATATTGCAGTCATGAAGAGACCTTATTCAAATTCGGCTCACATTTGAACTTGACCTGCACCTTCAAGAGATGGACCTCTGTTATGAATTTGGCGATCTCACCTCGAAGCTATAGAAAGTTATTGTGTGTACAACACAGCACAGTGCCAGTCATGGAAAGTTCATTGACCTTTGACCTCATTCAAATTTGACTCATATTTGAACTTGACCTGTGCCTTCAGGAGATGGACCTCTGGTATGAATTTGGTGATCCCACCTCGAAGATATAGAAAGTTATTATGTGTACAACACAGCACAGTGCCAGTCATGGAAAGTTCATTGACCTTTGACCTTATTCAAATTCGACTCATATTCTAACTTGACCTGTGCCTTCAGGAGATGGACCTCTGGTATGAATTTGGTGATCCCACCTCGAAGATATAGAAAGTTATTATGTGTACAACACAGCACAGTGCCAGTCATGGAAAGTTCATTGACCTTTGACCTTATTCAAATTCGACTCATATTCGAACTTGACCTGTGCCTTCAGGAGATGGACCTCTGGTATGAATTTGGTGATCCCACCTCGAAGCTATAGAAAGTTATTGGGTGTACAAAGTTATTATGTGTACAACACAGCACAGTGCCAGTCATGGAAAGTTCATTGACCTTTGACCTTTGACCTTATTCAAATTTGACTCATATTCGAACTTGACCTGTGCCTTCAGGAGATGGACCTCTGGTATGAATTTGGTGATCCCACCTCGAAGCTATAGAAAGTTATTGGGTGTACAAAGTTATTATGTGTACAACACAGCACAGTGCCAGTCATGGGAAGTTCATTGACCTTTGACCTTATTCAAATTCGACTCATATTCGAACTTGACCTGTGCCTTTAGGAGATGGACCTCTGGTATGAATTTGGTGATCCCACCTCGAAGCTATAGAAAGTTATTGGGTGTACAACACAATTGTTGACGACGACGACGACGCCGACACCGGAAATAGTGATACCTATGTCTCGCTCCGCTACGCAGGCGAGACAATAATACTACTACTACTAATAATAATAATGATGATAATAATAATAATAATAATACCAATAATATAATAATTACTACTCATTCTCCCTGCTCAAGATTAAGAGTTTTGGCATCAGTATTACCCAATGAAGTGATGCAATTTGGTTGAATCCCCAGTTTATACATGAATCACACCACCATCAAATTATGGGCATCATCATCAATGTGATCACGAGTGCCACCCATCCTTATCACTGCTAAACCATCATCAGCCCTTTTACCATCAGATACATGTACTACAAGTATCATTATCATCGTTGTTGTCATTATCATCATTATCATTTCCATCACCATTAAGTGACGAACACTATCATCACCATCACCACCACCATCATCATCATCATCATCCAATCACCACCACCATCATCATTATCATCATCCTCCAATCACCACCATCATCATCATCACCACCATCATCATCCAATCACCACCATCATCATCATCATCATTAAGTATCATTATCTCCACCACCACCACCTGACCACCATCATTGTCACATCATCTCCACCATCATCATTGTCGTCATCAGGTCATCATCACCACCATATCATCAACATCATCATCATTATCACCACCACCATCATCATCATCCAATCACCACCATAATCATCATCTTCATCCCCACCATCATCATCATCATCCCCGCTATCATCGCCACCATCATCATCTTTGAAAATCATTTTCGTGCCATCAAGAGGGAACGCTAGCAAACCGATCTTCCAAACTGATTTTCTGAATCGGTCTCCAGTAAACTAGTTTTAGAAAGCATAATGAGAACGGTGTCTATGATGCTAAAAACGTTGACCAGTGTACCAGCTTCTGGCATTTCAATCACATTCCAATCTGCTTTCATACTTATGTTCCCCTGTACCCGGGCAAACTGATTATACAACACTACTCTCTGATTTTTTACGATGGATCGATAGGAATCAGCCTTGCCTGGAGGCAAGACTAGCGACAGCGCAGACAGCGCAAATACATAGATGTAGCTGCATAGTCTAGATCTGGATGTTTATTTGTTTGGAAAATCCTACACTCACTCTCTAATAACCTTCTCTTTCTAGAACTTAATTTCTCCTTCTCCATGTCTGAAGAAGAAGGGGAAAAGAGAGAGGACTGGTGCAGTGTGTGAGTGTGGGATTTTCCAAACAAATAAACGTCCAGATCTCGATTAGTCTGCAGGTGCGTACTCTTGGTTTTTGTAATTTATGTAAATCATCATAGAGGAGACTTGATTCACCCATATGTACACTGTACTGTAGTACTGTTGAGGCTCTTATTCGACACACTAGTCTGCAGACACAGACCCATGGTTTTTGCAATTCGTATAGTACATCAATACAGAGTCTGAAGTAGTGAGACTAGATTCACTACATGTATGTACTGTGGCTGGCTCTACCAAGGAGAGAGTTTGGCGTCTAGTCTTCACTCTAGACATGGTAAAAGTGTAATTGGTGCAAGTGTCAAATGTCTGCGCTTGCAGACTATCGACACATCAAAAGTGCCAAATCTGAGTCTGTGCTGTCAGACTATCAGATAGCCAAGGATTCCTAATCAATATTTATATGTAAAGCCAATCTAATAAAAAAATATTGTAGCATTGAGTAATGAATGTAGTATGGTTGTTATCGATTGCGCAACAGATAATAGTGCACAATGCCATATTACTTTATTAGCTGTAATAGAATATGTCACATGACAAGACAATGTCGCAACAATTGGGTTAAAAGTTTATGTTACGAGAAATAAGAGTCATACTTTATTGGTTTTAAACAGCCAGCTGATCTTATTTCCTTCTTGTCTTATGATTGGTGATGGACATAAGCAGAGCTCCAGTAAATGTCATTTAAACAATAACAGTTTAATGTCATGAGTCATGAGTTAATAAATCGTTCAAATTAAAACTAAAGGTTTGCAACAAACAAGTATTATTGGATGGAAAAGGTGATTGATTGACAAAGTTCCTTCTCTTGTTCCCGTTATTATTAAAGTTATGACTTTGTCAAATAAAAGTTTATTTGTTCTTTCAATATAGGAAATAATCCATATATTCCACAGAAGAAGATGAAGTTCGCTGACTTTTTGTTTTATTTTTGCAGTTATTTTTTGCTACATGTATGTAGCTGTCAAGTGGCAACGCTTCCTGGAATGGGCTTGTGGATGAATAAGAAATTAATTTCAATCATCTTGAAAACCTAAGTGACATATTAAGATTAAAAGAAATTTATACAGTTGCTCATCCAGTAAGAATCATAAAGGGACTTTCAATTCTTGAACTGCATGTACCGTACATGAAGTGCATCATTCTGAACAGTTTCAAAAATATTCACAAAGTTTGTTGACCCAGACACTCTATGCATAATTTGCTTTCTACAGGTCTACACGCACATGTATGTATCCAAGCGAATTGTGGTAATGATTTTAATATGAGTTCTACAAAAACAATTTTTGTCAATTCAGATTTGTGCATACTTGTATTCTAGCCTTGCTACTAATTTTAGTAGCCTTGAAATGAACTGCTCACTCTGTGAAGCAGAATGATGGCAGTTTCACATTGGAGGAAGCTTTACACCAGGTGGCTGCATACTGTATGTATGTACATGTAGCATCATTTTTAATTACTTTTAACACTCAAAGGCTAGTCTAATAATTGAGATTAGCATCTCTTGTTGTTGATTAAGAGCGGATCATAGAATGAGGGGCAAAGACAGTTGGTCTATTTCTTCAGATTCCTGAGACAAGCTACATGATGGTTTTCTTGTCCGGTGTGGATTCTCTCAAAAGTACATGTAGCATCTAGACAAAGGTTCCCATTCTTAAAAAAAAGATAAGCCATTGAGGGAGGCACCTAGACTATTTGTGGTTACAATAAAGTGCAAGGTCTCTTTTCAAAATGGCACATTTTTCATTTCAGTACAAATCGGGGGAAAAATTAAGTGGTAAAAAATGGTCAAATACTATCAAAGTCCAGTGAAAAGGGCATTGGGACCTATGACATCATGTAGCGGCCGTCTCCTTTGCAATAATAAAAAGCCCTTGTTATTTCATTATTACATTGCAGGTATTGCATCACTGGTATATTGCAGTGAAGCAGTCATGCTTGACAAATATCACAAAATTGAAATGTTAGTTAAAACACAAACAAGGACTTACCAATTGCATGGTCCATCTCAGATCCACCGGGTTGATCCCCTTGACCTTTCCTCTTTTGATCACTTCCTCTTCCTGGACCGAAGGTCAACTGTTTCTTCAGTTTCTCTACAGCAAGGAGCTTTGTGAGTTCATCTGACTTCTCTGCTTGATCTACCTGATCCGCCACCCTCTCAAGCTCGTTCCGGAGCGACAAGCCCTCCAGTGCCAGCTGCTTTGTGTTGTCCGTCAGCGCTTTGATCTGCGTTGTCAGTGTCTTCACCGACTGGACCAGAACGTCGGGATCAGCTTGAGGATTGGTCCGTTTGGTCCTGTCAAGGGTGCTGCAGGCTTGGTCTACAACAATCACCGAGTGGACGATGCTGGAGTTAGAATCAGAGTCAGTGAAGCTGTTCCCACACTCCTCCAGTATGTCCTCATTCAGCTGGCTGTAACCGTCCGTCGAGTCTGACTGAACATCGATAATGACGGACTCGGGCTTCGCATCTTGGGGTATCTTCTTCCTGGCCTCCATGGTGTTTACTTTTACCCTCAATAAATCTCTCTCGGCAAACAGTCGCGAAAGAAGAGCTTGGCAGTGATGGTGATTAATCGCACTTGATGGGGATACAAAACTAGAGTAGCTGTGTGAATCATTCACAACGTGCAACTTCTTCGCCTTGCTGCAGAGTCTATGACAATTCTAAACCAATTCAAGATAAATCTACATCTTCTGCTGAATTAAAAGAACACAAGATAAAAGCCCTTGACAAGATATTAATAACCTGTACTGAACTTCCCTGGTGGTGATAAAAAAAATCCTTGCTCATTTTGTCAACACTTTCACAAAGACGTTGGATATCATGCAAAAGATTTTTTCTGGTGCTCCATCAAAATTGACATTCATTGACCGGCTCATTATGCATGTTGACAGCACACATCAATTTCAGGGTACGATCAAAGTACATTTACCTGACATGGCGCCCTCTCCTAATATGCCTCACTAGCTTTAATAGTTGCTTCATAAGAAAGTTTGAAACATGAAGATATCACCGTTATGATTGGAATCCTTCATCAACCAGTCCTCGCATGGGCTTTCAAAAAGGCAAGAGTGTCATCCATGAAGGTTGCCCATTTATAAGTTTGAGTTTGTGATCAGAAGTCTTCATCCTGTAAAAGTAATCACAAAGACAGTGAAATTACATTTGGAAAGAAAGAATATTTATTCTACATATCAAAATGGAAAATCAATGTCACAATTGTCTTGTTATCCACCCCTCCACCCCCCTCTCCCACATTCGGACCATAATGTATGTGTGTTTACTGTCAGATGTGTATGAATCAGATCTACTGTACATCTGGGACTGAGCCTTAACATTACCAACCGAAAGACGTGACCAGGGCTCACTACAATCTATGCATCAATTTACTTACCTACATACATGTAGCTTGGATTACAGGCACACACCACAACGCCTGGTTTTTTAGCTATCAACTACTGTAATAATTGTACAATATGGGGTAATATGAATAGCAAACAAAAAGGAGCTTTGTTGATTGTTTATCAACTTCTTCACATTGCAGACAGGGCTCCATGTGCAATAACCCTTTTTTCTACTGGTCCAACATGTTCATTTCAGACTAGATACCCAGTTTTCCTTTTTTTTTACTGGGCTGAACCTAAGATTTACTGGTTCCCCTAAAATAAGGAAAAACGTAAGAAAAGACTGGAGTTTATTTTGCTGTCTTTTATTGCTTTAACTGCCCCCAAACCATAACAACTTGTACACACACACACAACATAATTCATAAGCAGCCAGAGCCATTTTTATGATTTACTAAAGAGGGGAAAATATCATTTGTATTAGTTTGATATATATTTTTACTGGTCATGTCATACTGGTAAATCTGGTTATTTCTGAAAAGTTACTGGGCCGACAGCAATTTTTACTAGTCTGGGACCGTAGGACCAGAGCCAGTGTCGCACGCTGCTGCAGGTGTATCAAAAACAAAGGAGAAAACTAGCGACATAAATACCAAAAGTGATCAACTTTTAGTGGATCAGTTTCTTTTATTTCAAGTTTGCAGACCACATTTATTTATAGCAAATTCATACTTTTGTCTTGCTTGGAGACTATACAGGAATTCGATATAAAAGGGGGCTGTCTCTCTCCTTTTCCCATTTCATTTCTTGTTTTTTTCCTTTTGTCAACCATTTGTGCGCTGATGTTGCAATTTTGCACATTCGTACGATTAAATTCAACAATTGTAATAATTAGTTTTCTCCCCATCTTCAAATTAGATAGGCTAATAAAAGGCAGTAGTTCTTTGATAACATCATATAATAATAATAAGTATAATTGGTGCAATATGGATATCTTGAATCAGGGTGCTACATAACTTTTAAGAAGCACTTGCCCAGTCAAGCAAGTTAAGTTTTAACTCTTACTCTGCCAGGCCCAATACCCCTCTACTGCCAGGGATATTCGAGGGAATCCTAAATTGACCGAAACGTGAGCAGTGACTGATTTTAAAATGGTCATAATTCTTTACCCGTACGTTGTATAATAAAACCTTCTACACATGAAATGATGCATGGTTCATGGGCTTTATGGTCGTGTTATTATCTTTCATATTCGTGTCTGGAAAAATGGAGAAAAGATGTAATATTTTACATCGTTTTTTTTTCAATAAGTAAAACCTAGAAAATTATGATTTTATGAACATTTCAAAGAGTAAATAACCTGAGGAATTGTAGAGATACCAAGAAATTAAGAAGATAAAATGAAAGTTCAATGTTTACCCTTTCAAATGACGTATCTATTGATGAAATTGAACAAACAGAAATAACGAAAAATAATGCTCTTTTGAATGAAATACTATTTTGCTATTCAAGTTATTTCCTCTGAAGTACGAGAGAGTATGTATATACACACGCAATTGAAAGCGACCTTTTCCAAAAAAGGGCATTGTCGTCGATCAAGTAACCAATCACAGCACAGCTGCGATCCACACACAATACTATATTAGAGCCATGTATCTTCAAAGTGCGGCCAACCGTACCCTTTCATTCGTGTAGTCTTCTAAATAAGACTCTGTAATTTTTTTATTCGCAGTGTAACAAACAAAGTTATTGCCAGTCAAAAGGAGACAAAATATAAAAGAACTGAAGATGATATATTGAAATATAGATAAAGAGAGGTCGGACAGATTCAATACTTACAAGTTTGGGGTATAAAATCCCACAAAATAATATAGGCGTTCTTGGCAAAGTGCGCAGAAGTAAGAAAAAAAAGTTTAGTTTTCGTGAATCAAAGAAGAGGGAATGCAGATCAGTTACAAACAAAAAAAAATCAATACAAATTTTCAAAAAGAAAATAGGCCTATTTGTTCTGTATTACTGGTCTGACCAAAGTAGCCACCTGTTAACATTCTACGCGACTACATTCTTTTGTTCATGCCACCAAGTCATGAACAATAGATGCCCAGACTCTCTTTCATGAGGAATCTCTAATCCGCGCTCCCTCCTGACCTATTATCTAGGAGAGTAATTTAGCACAGGATGTTCATAGAAATCGGGGCTCACGCGCGTCTTTTTATTTGACTTTTTAATACTTTCAAAGGTTCCGGTATTGATTTCTTATGGGTGACCCAGGTAAAGAGAAAACAATTTGCCCCCCTACAGAAAAATCCTGCATCCGCCCAGGGCATCCCCAGCTCGTAGCACTATCCGTGGTACAAGAAATAATTTGTTCAGATAACATAGTGTACAATAATATGCGTGGTATAAAGAAATGTAATATTCAACCCGTTATCATCGTTATCATTTTCATTTCTACTCTCTAAAGTCGTTTTAAAATCCCTTTGATAGTGATGTCAATGATGCAGCAACTAAGAGGTCGGTCTGATCGGTTTTGTTAGTGTATCCCTTTCTTTTCTTTTCCTCAAAACATCTGATATTACTGTACATACTCCGTTTACTTTTTCTCTGACCAATGGTTTGATTTAGCAAAGGAAAAACATCCACCTTGAAAAAAATAAATCTTGAGACGAATAAAGCGGTATTATCGGCCGTTTTAATCATCACATTTATTTTTTGTTGCTTCTTCCTATTTTATTAGAGGAGAATATTGAACGATCCATATTTTTGTGAGAAGTTTGAATATGATATTGATAAGCATAACAATGTCAGTCATTTTTTTTTGTAATGGTTTGGGCTATAAAAACACAAACGAATATGAACCGTTATTTACCTGATCTTAAGTTTATGAAGAGAGAGTTTGGCTGCAGAAGGAATGCATTTGATATGATTACAACAATTATTTTTGAATAATAATCATAATGATGATGATGATTCTGATGGCAATAACATTAATACTAATAAGAAGAAGGTGAAGGAGAAGAATAATGATAATAATAATAACAATAATGAAAATAATGATTACGATAATAGTAATACTAATTATGATAATGATAATAACAATAATAAATGAATAAATAAATAATGAGTGTGATGATTGCAGTGCGACGAGAGTTGGAAATGACAGACTTCTTTACTCATATATTTATAACGAGAACAATTTTGTGAGAATGCTAAAAAAAACAAAGTATGAGACCTTCCCCCGCCCCCCCCCCCCCCTCCCCCAAAATAATCTCCCCCAAACCTTGCACATTTGCAGGCAGAAAAAAGCCTTGACACAAGAATACTACCATATCGGCCTGCAATAGACCCGATCGATAGCTCATGAATATTCATAAAACAATAGCGAATGGGCGAGTAGCATTGGGTGAGAGACATCGTACCGCTCTGTCATTGGTCAATTCCGAGCTGAATGCCTTCGCACACTCGCCTTTGCTCTGCCCATAGAAGTACGTGTATTGCTACACACAACCTTTATATCACACGTGTCTATAGGGGAAACCTTGATTCAGATCGCGGCAATATCCGAAATCAACTCTTCAAAATAATGATGCAAAAATGCCATTTTACTCAAAAAATGTCTATGTAAACCACTATTTTTTATATGACAAAATCAATTGTGAATTCCTTGCCAATATAACAACATAAAAAACACAGAATATGGTGTTGATTTTCTGGCTGTAAAATTGGTTAAAAACAAAAAAAAGTTACTTGGGCAACTATAGCTGCCAATGGCACTAGAGGGCTATGGGCAACTATAGCTGCCAATGGCTCTTAAAGAGTTAAATAGTTGGAATATACTTGCCCAAAAATCTATTTCACTTGCCTGAAAAAATCATTGAAAAAAGATTTAACCTCTCCAAAAGAAAGTTATGCGGTTTTAACTTTTATAAAACATTGATTTTTTCTCTCTTTTGACATGAACTGATCTACTTTGTTATTGCATTTCTTTTTCCAAAGTGATTTTATCTTGCCTGCCATGACCAAAATTAGGGTCAATATATTGACATATCAACCCTACTGTAATTTTGGTCATTCTACTGTGAGAATTTTGCTTGCCCAATTGGGGCAAGTAGTTTTGGTCTTTACTTCAAAACACTCGCCTGACTCTAACTTTTACTTGCCCCGGGCAATCGGGCAAGTGCTTATGTAGCGCCCTGTCTTGAATTAAAGAAAATAACATGGAAACAATTGTCATTATTATCCCCCAAAAATTAATTCAGCGTGCAAAGAGTTAAAGGATAAGTCCACCCCAACAAAAAGTTTCTTTGAATAACAGGAGAAAAATCCAACAAGCATAACACTGAAGGTTTCATAAATATTGTATGTAAATGTAGAAAGTTATGACATATTAAAGTTTCAAATGGTTATATGCACATCCCGGTATGCAAATGAGGGTACTGATGACGTCACCCACTCACTATTCATTTTGTATTTGACTTTAACTGTTTTGTAAAAAATAAGCAAAACTTTAAAATGTCATAACTTTCTACATCCGATATTGATGAAATTTTTAGTAGTATGCTTGTTTGATTTCTCTCTATTAAAATTCAAATTAACATTTTTCTTGGGTGGACTTGACCTTTAACTATAAAAGAAAGTAAGATTCCTTAAAACATCATTTGGCAATCCACAAATACGATATTACTTTAATCTGATTCAACAGATCATCATAAGTATTGTTTGGTTCATATTTTGGGAGGGGGCTACTATAAAATAAAGAAATCATTTCAACAAATGATAATTTTTCAATGGCCTATTATGAAACAGTGAAATAACAAGTCATCTTTCTCTTTTTTTATTCCATTTCCTTTATAACATCATCAAAGGTAGCCTCTTTTTCAGATTAACTTTTTTTTACAGAGTTCACTTTCCTCTGAGAGGTTATGAAGAAGGGTCATTGGTCATGAATCTAGAAAAACAGGAAATGTTGATTCATGTTTAGTCGACTGAACATGATTCTTGGATGTCTGACATTAACCACAAGATCTTGATACAATTTATCTCATGCATGGCAGGCCTACTTATAAATGAAGGGTAGTTTATCTGTATGAAATCATCATTTTTTAATATGCTTTCACATTTACTACTTACAAATCCTTGTCTAAAGTTAATTTAAAACAAACGAATGACAGGTGGAGGCAGTACAATAATCAGATGAGAGCAGGAGAGGGCATTGGCGGCGGAAGCCCAAAAAATTAGGGGGGACCACTAACATTTTTTAACAAGCCAAAAAAAAAAAAAAAGTTACCAACCAAAATTTTAGGGGGGACCAACCAAATTTGTTGACAAAAAAGAAAAAAAAGAATATCAACCTAAAGTTCAGGGGGGGGGGGGCTATAAAAATTTTAGGGGGGACGGAGGAAACAAAATTGACATGCAAAAAAAAAAATAAAAAAAAATTAAAAGGTTATAAACAAAACAAAAATAGGGGGGATTGTCCCCCCACCTCAAATTTAGGGGGGAAGGTCCCCGCTTCCGCCGCCTACGGGAGAGGGGGTACTGTAGGATGTATTGTGAGGTGGCCGGATGAGAGAGAGGTATAGAGAGAGAACTACATGTAGAGGGGGACAAAGGGGAAGAGAGTGGGAAAGAGAGCAGAGAAGGAAAGATTAATCAATGTTTAGAGAAAGGAAGAGTAAGGGACAGGTGAAACAGTTAATAAAGAGGGAGAGAGGGGGAGAAAGGGAGTAATTAGGAGAGAGGGAGAGAAAAAAAGAGAGAAGAAAGGGAGTGAGGGAACAAGGTATATAAAAGGAGTAGACAGGAGAAAGGTCAGAGGAAGCGGTGATGTGGAGAGAAAGAAAGACAAAGAGACGGAGAGAGGGGCTTCCAGACAGAAAGGCGAAGAGAGAGAGAAAGAGAGAGCGCCAAGACAGGCCGGGCCCACAGAGGACAATGAATGGCACAGCCAGTCTGACGTCTGGCTGCATGCATTGTATTCTCATGGTCATATTTTGCATTATATTATCAATTCTGTCTCTAGAGTGCAAAGCATAGTGTGAATTGTATGCAAAGAAAATTGCTAACAATTTTGGGCTAGGCAAAAATAAAATTTAAACAATGTATGTTTCAGAGGTGATTAAAAAATTTGGCAGTTTAAATCAAATAAATGGTATCCACCAATCAATCCATATCATAAAATGGATATGCCTTGAATTACAAGTACATGTACAAACCACACTTTAATCCATATTTTCTTTTCCTATTAATAAAAACTTGGCCTTCTATATGGTTTCAAAATTATAGGCCTAAATATTCAACTCTATCCTATATGGCTATATATGTTCATTTATCCTCATCATACAACTCTTCTCAAACAGTGAACTGTGAACAAAACATGCAATCATATAAGTGCAGATTGTAGTAGTTAACGGATAGGGCGCTAGACTTTCTAGGCACTGTTCATTTACTTCTAACAATTCAAACTCCAGAAATCTAAATTCACAGATTGAGATTTAATAAAAATTAAATCGTGTTTCACTCAGTCCACTGCACAACAATGATCAATATACAACTTATTTCATCTCTATACACCCCCCCCCCCTTACCACCATCTACAACATTATCATCCCAAGACTCAAGTTTGGAGTAGAGGGGGTAACCCATGGCAGTACCTGGGAAGGGGGTAGGGGTGCTGAAGCGCCCCCAAGATTTTCCTGGGGATGCTTTGTGCCCGGGGGGGCCACTTACATTGACGAGTGGATACCATGCGCGACCAAAAAAACACGTAAAAAGGATGTCTTTTTCAAGATAGGGCACGTTACGTACGTAACGTGATAAGGGTGTCAAAAACACAAAAATAATGAAAAAAGGGTATCTATTTCGCTAGGAAAGTTACGTGTTTAGGGTCAAATTTGCGGGGATGATAAAACAAAATTAAAATGTTTTATAAAGGATGTCCTTTTTGCCCCAACACGTGTTT
Organism: Lytechinus pictus; assembly: GCF_037042905.1. Lineage (NCBI taxonomy): Eukaryota > Metazoa > Echinodermata > Echinoidea > Temnopleuroida > Toxopneustidae > Lytechinus > Lytechinus pictus. The sequence goes on along the minus strand of NC_087252.1, from coordinate 17,290,806 downwards.
AGAGTCCGATTTGCGCGAGGTGTGGAAGTGGGGTCGTACTATAAACCAAATGAAAACAGACGACCTAAGGACCCGTGACATAGCAATAAAATATTCCTGTACTTGTTTAGGGGCTCATTTCAGGGAATATTTGCCAAGGGTATCGTTTTGTTCCCAATACTTGTTAAGGGTAGGGTTTCACACGCCAATACCTGTTAAGGGGTGCATTTTCAGAATATGGAAATTACGTGTTTAGGGTGCTTTTCGAGACCCCATGGTCGCGCATGGTATCCACTCGTCAATGGAAGTGGCCCCCCCGGGGCTTTGTGTGTATAGGCAGCAGGACCCCGTGAAAAATAGATCAATTAACAAAATCAACCTAACATTTTGCCCATATTCCAAGAGCCTTGCACTTGGATCTTTATATTACATCATGATCAGTGCACGCACACCTGCAAAAAGGAATACTTATAAACATCAGACAATCTGTTCTCCAATTCCAAACTCAGCTCCAGCCGCGCCGCCCCGCGCAGTCGCATCATCTCTGACTTCAGACTTCACTCGCCTCGCTCTTCTCGCCCAAACTCAAGTCAAGTCAAGACATGATCATAATCATACGGTTACACACGGACACATATATTATAACCTTCAGAACCTCTTGCACGAATTCCCTCAATATAACGGCAAATGAATTACTTACAATTATTTTCTCTGGCTTAGAAAATCACTGTGATGCTCCGCTGCTCGCTCTCAACTCACCGTGTGACACTCATACCACACAGGTGATGGCATGCATGGCAGGGAGTAAGATCGCATCCGAGCTAGCTATTATTATAGGCGCTTGTACCGTACCGTACAGTTCGCACAGCTGATCGAAACATAAACGTTCAAAGAGCTGAACATATTTTTTTTCCCAGGCAAATGTCTTGCGATGATAATTTATACTCCTATGGTTATATTTTGCTTCCTAAAGAAAAGTAATATCTTTTATCCAACACCCTTTTTTTTTATTTTACAGATGAAAATAAATATGAATGAAGGAGATTTACAATTTATTGAATGAGTGTTTGGAAGAAGGCTATACAAACCTTTGGGTCAACAAACTTTCGCTGAAACGTGAGATGCGTGATGCAAATGATGCAAAGTTGACAGGATAAAAATACTAGTAATAAGCTGGAAGTGATGAGAGATATAATTTTCCAATAAGTATATTTCCATTTTAATACATGTATACCGCGAAAGCAAAGTATTTACATGTACAGCCTATATTCTATATGATTCCTGGAATGTGAACGCCGGATATCTATTATGATTTGATGATGATGATGATGATGATGATGGTGATGATGGTGATGACGACGATGATGATAATGATGATGATACGATGATGATGATGATGATGATGATATAATAATAATAAGAATAATAATAATAATAATGATGATGATAACAATAATAATGATAATAAAAGTAGATCTAGTATAGTAGCTAGTAGAATTAAGTACTAGTAGTAGTAGTAGTGGTATAGTAGTAGTAGTAGTAGTATAGTAGTAGTATAGTAGTAGTAGTAGTAGTAGTAGTAGTAGTAGTAGTAGTAGTAGTATAGTAGTAGTAGTAGTAGTAGTAGTAGTAGTAGTAGTAGTAGTAGTAGTAGTAGTAGTAGTAGTAGTAGTAGTAGTAGTAGTAGTGGTAATTAATAATAACAATGATAAAATAATCATCGTAATAATAATAATTTGAGGCTGTATTTGTTTAATCATATTCTTGCCAATATAGACCTTTATGGCTTCTCTAGCTATTTTGGGATTTTTTTAATGGAACCCCCCCCCCCTCCCCCATCATTATGAAATCATTACCATATGGTCACACATGGCTTTGTGTGCAATCACAAGCTGATGACAGATATGCCGTTACATTGTTATTGGCGGAGCAAAAGAAAAAAGGGGAAAGAAAAAAGGGAAAAGAAAGGAGATAAAAAGAAGAGGAAAAATAAAAGGGGAAGACGAGTGAAGGAAATAAGGTGAGGAAAATTGAATAAAATCTTTGATGTCACCATTTATTTTTTTGCTCGCACCTCATGCTCGCATTGCCTGTTCGATGAGATACCTTGTTTAACAGGCTGATACGGAGGTTTTGAAGTCAATATATATGAGTGAGTCATGACAGTTTATCAAAAATTTCGGCTCGCGATTTGCGCTCACAATAGTTTTCAAAAAATATATTACCAACGCATCATTTAATTACAAAAGTGCTTAAAATGTCCAGCCTAGGATTTCGCGCTCTCATTATAGGCTTATTAGATTGATAAATAGGCCTAATATAATAACATTTTCATGAATTCCTTACAATTAAATCGTCTCTTTTTGGCAGAGTGGAATTTCGACAACTTTTGCTCAAGCATGTACTATACATCTCTTTCAGGATCAGAAACATTGCTTAGAATGTTCAAATTTCAGGACAAAATACACGATATTTAAAAAAAACATAATAAGCTCTCGCTTCGTGCTCGCACTATTTGATGAAGGCGAATGAGATTATATTTTTTTGAAGTGACTGTTGGGACTTCCCCTTCAAAAAACAAATCAACTTTGAGCGGCCGATCGGGCAAAAATATGGGGAAAAGATCCCTAGCTCCCCCCCCCCTTACTGGCGAAAGCTGGATCCACCCCTGGCCTTTAGGTGTGTGCCCCCAGTAGTTTTATGCCTTTTTGCAAAGCAATGTTGTTCATGTAGCTCGGCTTGTGGCATCAGTTCTGAAAATATTTTGTTTCTTGATGACTTGGACTCGTATTGCTTTCCCTTTATCAATTTATCAAGACGAAAATAAACACGATATAGCGCCCCCTTGTTGTAAAAGCAAGATAGTGGTCCGACGGACTACTCCGTCTCCGCTGAAATTATGTAAATGGGGTGAAGGAAAATGAGGAAAACTGAAAAACTCAAGAAAGTCTTATATTCATGGAATTATTGAATTGTAATGCTTAGTGGCTGCGAAACCGGAAAGGGGGATGGGGCTTGTTGGGCTTCAGCCCCCACACCTTTTTTCCAAAAATCATGAAGGCCTACAAAAACGTAAACATTACCATCTGATTGTGATTTTTGCATGGTCAGCCCCCCCCCCTATCAAAACCGTTCCGCAGCCCCTGAGTTTGGTAACATTAATTTTTATGCATGTCGTTATGAATATTCAATAGGGGGACTTACAATATTTTCCTTTTTTCTTAATTAAGTGAAGCAATTATGTAAATAAGAACATGTCTCCCGTGTAACAAGATAATGTTCAGGAATGATTATCTAACAAGTACTACGGTAGTCAATCCATTTTATTTTGTCATTCTTGATAAACAATTTATCTCTTTAAAGAGACAAAATTGCGAGCGCGAAGCGCGAGCGAATTTTAATCTTTAAGTTTTCCCCTTTTTTCGAATTATTCATCTCCACTTAGTTCATCCAAATTTCTCCCTTCTCTTTCTTTTTTTATCCTTTTCTTCTCTCCTTTTTACCCATATGCTCCTTCCTTTTTTGTGCCGCCAATAGAGGGAGGGGGGGGGGTAGTGGGGCACTTCCTCCCCTGGACATTTATAATGTCACCTATTGAGTATTACTTGTTTGCTTGTTTGTAAAATTAATATATTACGGGTTTTTTTTCATGTTCAAAACAAGCTTGTTAACAATCAGCCACGAGCTAAATATCTCATTATTCATGTTATTGGATATAATAATAAGATTGTCTATAATCATCTCAATGAAAAACACTGGTATCATCTGCAAAACAAAATAAACTGCAAATTATAAGAACATGAAGACGACTTGCCGATGACGTTATTCGTTCCAACTGAATAATAAGGGGAATACAGAAGTCTGAAAAAAAAAATCCCTTTCTCACTATTTGAAAATCAATGAATGAAAAATTCATTCAATTAAGAAACTATTGATGTGCCTATTTTTGCTGCGTCGTTAATTAACTAGCTTTTTGTATGTAACTAACGACAGTTGCTTCCACCTTATTCGAGTTTGACAAACACTCAACATTATCAAAATTCGATCGGTATGGATAATGATTTTTAGGCGATAATAACGTGTTTTAGCATCCACTTCGTAGACGCTTTCTGAAATGTTCAAAGTATTTTGAAATGCCCGTCAAATGGACAGATTAGAAGTCATTATCGAAAATTGGTGAACTGGCCTTAAAATGGAAAATGTGTCGTTTGTCCAGAGTCCGTGACGACACTGCTGCTTTGATTCGATTTTCGACAAAGTCTGTTTTGTTATGAAGGGCTTTTGACAAATACATTCTCTGCGTTATCGAAAGCGTGTGCGAAGTGATGGCTAAAATGCCCTAATATCTAACAAAGACATCATAATGACAAAGCTGCACAGTGGATGTTTATCAGATGATTTTATTGTCAACATTTCTGATTGTAAATGCTGATTATTGACGAATATAAGTACATGAACGATGATACCTTGTTGAATGTACCTACGGCATTGCATGCATTTAGCTCAGGATAGAAGCTTAGCACGCAGGTGTAGAATAATAGAATTATGTATAAATGTATAGAATATGATCGAACATTATTTTGATTGAACAGGAGAGAGAGGGGGGGGGGTACAAAGATGTAGTAAGAGAGAGGGGTATAGAAAGAGATAGATAAAGAAAGCCATGCAGCATAGTAATAATGATTCTATATAAATATATTAATAAACTAAAAGGTTTTGGCTAAAACACCAAAATAATATTCCCATATGTAAACCAAAAATGGTATAGTTTCAATGTATGAGGGAGAAGGTTCAACTTAAACGGATACATTCTATATACGTATTATAGTAATTAAAAAAACATGGATGTTGAATTGGTTAAATTGGAATATGAAGTGTAAAAGGGTAAGTATAACAAGTAAAAAAATTGTATAAATTGGGAGTACCTTTAACTGCATCTTCCCCTTTATATTCCGATGGCTGTTTCATGGCTGTTTTCTTTAGTGAATGATTTGACGACTGGCACTAAGGTTTGGGGCCTGTTGGGGGTAATTTCCGTGGTAACAGGGCTAAACAGCTAATCACAATTATAAAATCAAGGGTTCCATGGTAATTACAATAATAACAACATCGTGCTTGTAAGTCTATAAGAAACGGGCTCATGAAGTCCAAATAATGAGCCAAGTGTTAAATTTGTCTAACCTTTCGAAAAATAAATGATGAAAATTTCTCTGAATGTCATTTCAAATTGTGGAAGACTTTTTTTTACCAACATAATTTTTTTACAGTATAGTACTCAACATTAGTATGTTATTTTAACTTTTGCCTATGCTAGAGCACCCATAATGCTTTAGTCCGTGGTATCTTAAGTACAAGTAGCACCATTTTATTGATTTTTAGGGAGAATATATAAGTCATTGATTAATACCTTATTGGGTAACCTGCTTTAAGGGTAATGCACGTCATTGCGAACCTTGGCATTTGTAATTTATATATTTTGCAAAGTGGATGACTTTTGTATCTACAACATTTCGTTATTTGCTTTTTAATAATTTGTGATATTTATTTGTCTTTACATCCCCATGGCATAGTGTGCATTATAAGGTTTTGGTAGTCATGCTCATCATGTCAATTGGAATTAACCAGCCATCCTAAGAACCAAGTCGCCCAAAATTAATTTTGAGATTTGAGTGTGAAAAAAAAAACATCCTAAGTTTGTAAATGATATACTGTATAACCAGTCGAAATTGATCGACAATAACCAACACAAGTATTTGATTGAATGCAGTAGAATCAAAGTGAGTGCTAATAAAAAAATATGGAGAAAAATACTTTTGAAGTTATGGGTTCAACTCAAGCATAAGATATGCACACTTTGCAATTTCAATGAAACTTCCAAGCAGTTCGGAAAAAAATACTTGTGTCAAGGAAACTTTTGTATGTTGTCTTTGATTTACCTTTGCAATTTGAAATGTTGACAGTATGAAGGGGAAAAGAAGGCTACTCTTCTAGGTTTTTTATTTTTCTTTTTTTCTATTTGAAGAACAAATTAGTATACATGTAATTTAGTAGACTTGTTAACTGCAAAAAAAGGGGTGAACGCTGCATTTTTTAGTACAAATGTCCCACTTGGCACAAATGTTCCTTGAGTCAAAAGAAAAGGATTCATCCAAAGAGACACGCTATATCTATGCAAATAAGCAAGTAATTTGCATAAATTTGCATATTATGTCGATATAGTAAAAACAAGTATTTCAGAATATATTTTTAACCAGAACTGCCCTAAAATTGGACATAAAGACTTAGGGTAAGAAAGGGAAGAAAATTGTCATAAAATAATTGGGATATCCTTGTTTATTATTACCTAATTTACATAAATTATGCAAATTATAATTTAAAACAAAGTATTTTTTCATGAATCCTGAACTGTTTTATAAATAACAGCAATTAATACACAATGTCAACATTCTACATGAAAGAGAATATATTAGCGAAAACATCGATATGCTTCATGACAGTATTAGTGTCTTAATTTGCTTAGAAAGAGGGCAAATATGTCAAAATGTATGACGTGATATTGCGCTAAAACGAGACCAAAACAACCTCTATGTCATAGTCACACTCACGAATCGGACAATAAAGCGATCAATGTACGTATGTCATTCGAGATAACACAATCTCAACACAATAGCTTCCATCGGCTTCTCGTATCGCTTTTGTTGGTGTGTCTGCCACACCGTAATCTATGGTATATACGGGCAAAATGCATTTCGGTATCGGTAAAACACTATTAATTTTGTTTTATTTGTTTCTAATTTGTTTCTCTTGGAAAATTTACAGGAGACATTGCTTTGCAGGTTACTGCTTTAATGAAGCTCTGGCACATGAATCATGACAAATGTACCCCACCTAGCTCAATCCATATTTTAACTTTATTAAAATATATATCTTTTGGAGACCCCGAAGTGGCAAAACTGCATTCCCCGCGGCATTTCCGCTACTTTACAAAACCAGTTTGACTTGTATTATCGACTTGGAAAAGACAGATGTATGAGACATCAGTTAACATGTTTCCAGATGACAGTTTTTTTATATTTTTATTTAAGCCTATAAACGTCCATGGGAGCCCTCCGAATTTACCCCATCCCCTCTCTGTATTTCGACACTACATAAAAAAAATATCGTGTTTTAAAGCCACCGGCAAGGCAAATTGCGTTTTTGGTATAATAAAGCAACTTTTATATCTATATTTCATATTTATCTATATTAATATTATTATTATCATTAATATTATTATTATTATTATTATTGTTATTATTATTATTATTGTTGTTGTTTTGCAGTTTGTGATAATGCTCTAGCACAGTAAAGGCTATAACCCAACAGGAGCATGCCTGGGATACCCTTTCCTCTTTTGGTTTTATGTATTCAAAAATAGTTTATTGTCTTTAGAACTCAAATCTTGGAATAGATTGAGGTGAAAATACTCTACAATTGACATGTAGAAGAGCTGTGGTACATTGAAGAAAAGCCACACGTAAGCTCTAAAATACCCCTTTATTGATTCCACTCTATATTAAATTTAAATATTTTTAGAGTCCATTCGGAAGAAAGATACATTTTTACTACACACAGTAAAGCCTCTTTACTTTCTCCTCTTGAAAAAAAAAGAACATAGAAGGCATTGTTTTATATCGCATAAAATAAGTTCGTGTACATGACGGTGGCCTGTCGAAGTTGCCCAACCCTTTATTTTGTTTTGACAATATATATTTATAATATCGTCTAAATGAAGCCCTCATCTGGAAAAGGGCACTTATTAAAGGCAGCATCTACATTATATAGAGGAGGCCCTGGTACTTGGAAGCGGGGGCTGAAGCACCCACAAGATTTTTCTGAAGGGGGGGGGGCTGTGCTGCGTGTGTTATTCTCCATAGACAGCACCCCCTGGAATTCCGGCAGATGTGACAAAACGAAAAAAAAGAAACGTTACCAAAAAAAAAACCCTTCATTTTGTAGTGCAATCAATTTTGTTTATTTGCTTGTTAAATTTCTTGATGTAAATTTGAAAAGCAAAAAAAGTTTCAATGTAAAATCTTGGTCCGAAGAAATTTAACAAGCTTCAGCCCCCTCTTCCCAGTGCCAGGGCCTCCTCTATATAATGTAGATGCTGCCTTTAACAAGTGCCCTTTTCCAGATGAGGGTTTCATTTAGACGATATTCTAAATATATATTGTCAAAACAAAATAAACGGTTGGGCAACTTCGACAGGCCACCGTCACGTACACGAACTTATTTTATGAGATATAAAACAATGCCTTCTATGTTTTTTTTTTTTCAAGAGAAGAATGCAAAGAGGCTTTACTTTGTGTAGTAGAAATGCATCTTTCTTCCGATTGGGCTCTAAAAATATTTAAATTTAACAGAGTGGAATCAATAAAGGGCTGTGTGGCTGTTCTTCAATGTACCACAGCTCCTCTACATGTCAGTTGTAGAGTATTTTCTCCTCAATCTATTCCAAGATATCAATACAAACAAAAGTAATATTTTAAGAGTTCTAAAGACAATAAACTATTTTTGAATACATAAAACCAAAAAGGGAGAGGGTATCCTAGGCATGCTCCTGTTGGGTTATAGCCTTTACTGTGCTAGAGCACTATTACAAATGGCAGAACAATAATAATAATAATAATAACAACAGTAATAATAATAATAATAATAATAATAATATTAATAATAATTATAATAATATCAATAATGATGAATGTAAATATAAAAATATAGATATAAAAGTTGCTTTATTATACCAAAAAACGCAATTTGCCTTGCCGATGGTTTTTTTTATTTAAAGTCGAAATACGGAGAGGGGATGGGGTAAATTCGGAGGGCTCCCGTGGGCGTAGGCTTAAATAAACAAAAACAAAAAACTTTCTTCAGGAAACATGTTGACTGATGTCTCATACATCTGTCTTTTCCAAGTCGATTATACAAGTCAAACTGGTTTGGTAAAGTGGCGGGAATGCAGGGGGATGCAGTTTTGTCACCTCGGGGTCTCCAAAAAGATATATATTTTAATAAAGTTAAAATATGGATTGAGGTAGGATACATTCGTCATGATTCATGTGCCAGAGTTTCATTAAAGCAGTAACCTGCAAAGCAATGTCTCCTGTAAATTTTCCAAGAGAAACAAATTAGAAACAAATAAAACAAAATTAATAGTGTTTTACCGATACCGAAATGCATTTTGTCCGTATGTATCATAGATTACGGTGTGGCAGACACACCAACAAAAGCAATACGAGAAGCCGATGGAAGCTATTGTGTTGAGATTGTGTTATCTCGAATGACATACCATTGATCGCTTTATTGTCCGATTCGTGAGTGTGACTGTGACATAGAGATTGTTTTGGTCTCGTTTTAGCGCAATATCACGTCATACATTTTGACATATTTGCCCTCTTTCTAAGCAAATTAAGACACTAATACTGTCATGAAGCATATCGATGTTTTCGCTAATATATTCTCTTTCATGTAGAATGTTGACATTGTGTATTAGTTGCTGTTTTTTAAAAGCAGTTCAGGATTCATGAAAAAATACTCTGTTTTAAATTATAATTTGCATAATTTATGTAAATTAGGTAATAATAAACAAGGATATCCCAATTTTTTAATGACAATTTTCTTCCCTTTCTTACCCTAAGTCTTTATGTCCAATTTTAGGGCAGTTCTGGTTAAATATATATTCTGAAATACTTGTTTTTACTATATCGACATAATATGCAAATTTATGCAAATTACTTGCTTATTTGCATAGATACAGCGTGTCTCTTTGGATGAAAATTTTTCTTTTGACTCAAGGAACATTTGTGCCAAGTGGGACATTTGTACTCAAAAATGCAGCGTTCACCCTCTTAACAAGTCTACTAATTATGGGCAAGCTTCCCTGGCGACTTATTGTTGGTTTTCGGGAGGCTGGTCACATTGTCACCCTCCCCTTTGAGGACCAGGTTCCTTACCAATCTCTAAATTGTAAAAAAGTGATAAGGAAAGAAAATCGCATAAAATAAACAAAGTATAAAACATTCCTGTGGTAAACCGTCCGCCATTCGCTTTATTTTAAATAGTGCTAACTGACTGCATCCGCAGAGTACCATGAATTGTGGAGCGATGATGAAATAGTTCTTCTGTATTTTGTGGCAAATCCCTCAGTCTGTCGAGTCGATACGCAATAGGTCGCCTTGTACTAGCAAAGAATGACTTCTATGATTATTTCTCAGCTCCCCAATCGAGCCACAGGCAATAGGATCTCAAAACGTCAATTAAAACTTGACTTAAAACTTTAAACAACTAGACCCATAACGAGTTTCCAACACATCACAAATAGTCTCTCCGTCATGATTTTGTTTTGAAATATTTCTTGAATAACTTTATATCGTACAGTCCGGAAGACGAATACAGACTTCCAGGACATGATCATTGGGAAGCGTCTCCAGGAAGAAACCAAAGCCATGTTTGGTTTGCGGGTTTTCCGACTGGCCGAACTTGACGCAGACGAAGCGGACATCCGGGCAGTTGTTGACTTGTAGCTCGTACCCGACGCCTTTGAACGCGAAAGGTTTCCCCCAGATATACTTCTTTACCCGCTGCTGATCGCTGAGGACTTGGTCTACCATGTTGTTGGGGTTAGTCCCTTCCGGTTTGCGGCTGGTCCACACGGAGAGCTTCCACAGGTCCTCTCCAGAGACACTAGTCGTGTCCCAGGAATCCCTAAAGGTCACATTCACCATGAAAGTGAGCTGGAAACGTTGACCGAGTGTTAGCTCTCTGATGTTGGACATGAGAGACGGGGCCACTCGAGTAACGACAACATCTGATTGTGGAGGTAAATGAAATGGACTCATATCAATATGGTAATGATGATGAGGATGCTGCTGCTGATGATGGTAGTAATGGTGGTGATGATGATGATGATGGTGGTGGTGGTGGTGTTCGAGATAATGATGGTGAAAAAATCAATGAAATAAAATGTAATGGGCATATCAATGATGAACATGATGGCAACAATGATGAACATGATGATGGTGGTGGTGGTGGTGATAAAATATCAATGAAATAAAATTAAATTGATCATTTCCACAATATAATTTTTTTTATTTACAACTATGTACAAAATAGACTATAAACGGAAAAATAAGTACAGATCGTGAAGTTTAAAACTATATAGGGGGCAAAAAATAGTTCTAAAGTTCTGGCATGCAACATGATAAAACAGAAATATAAAATATAAAAAAGGAAAATCCTAGGATCTGATTGTCTGAGAGAAAGAAAAAGTGGGCGGTGGGAATATTTAACAGGTACACATGCCAGTTCGATGCAACTTACTTGCTGGACAGAATGGACAACACTGGTCATCCACGAAAATCGGGTCGAAGCAATAGTAGGGTGGACAACTCTTGATGACACAACGAATTGCCGCGTCGTTGCATTTACACTTGGTACACGGATCTGTCCTCCATCTTTCCCCATGTCCGTGCTCTGCGCTGCGTGTGACACACGGACGTGGAGGGCGTGGTTCAACTTCCGAGTAGACAGGTGCCCATGGATCGGGACGACTTACTCCACCACCTCCACCTCTGTCTTTGCCCTTTCCTTTGCCCTTGCCCTTCCCCTTGCCTTTCCCCGATGCTCCGTTATTGTCTCTGTCGGTTCCATCCACCTGGTTCGTCTCGGGAGGAGGGCGCCGAGTAGTGGTGGTGGTTGTTCTTACAGTTGTGGTTGTTGGTGGCAGTGTAGATGTAGTGGGCGGCTGCGTTGTTGTTGGTGGAGGTAGTGTTGTTGTTACTACTGGGGCATCCGGGTCCACCCAAAAACTATCCAGTTCTTCGTCAGCTAGAGACACCAGATACCGTTAAACATTTTAAATTAAATATGATTATAATGAAATGTATCTTTAAATTGTAAAAAACAAGGATTGCAAGAAGTGCTCAGACAGAACGGCTAGCTAATTCTTCCGACTAACCAGTTCCTCGTCACCTGTATGTTCTGACTTGACGAATTCTGTCACCTACATGTGTTTTTATGATTCAATACTATATGATCCAAGACTATATAATACAATACTATACGACATTTAAAAATACAACTTCGAAAAAACTAAAAACGAAAACAATTCATATCGAATTTGTACGATTTTGATATGTACCATTTATATTACAAGGAGCATTGTTTTTGGTGTCTCTCTTGACAAGCTTTTAGCGACCTTCCCACTTCGTGCACTAATATTACATCGTAATAACATTATGATTTGTTTTTTGCATGTGGAAATAAATAAATGAATGAATCAAATAAATAAATAAAATAAATAAACAAACAAGAATAGTTAATCTTATCAGCAATTAGCATAAATTCCACAACTTACGATCTATCACAATCATGATTACTCAGTTTTCTTAAAATTCTACAACTCCCAATGTTTTGTTAGACTTGTGTTCAGCCACCCGAATATTTCTATACATTTGTATGCTTTAAATATTTGTATTTCGTCACCTTTATTTTCGTATACTGTACATTCAAATTAAATTGTTGGAAGAATGCATGACGCCCTTGATATATATGCCAGGCATTCAAAAATCATTTTTGGAGCACAGTATACTCACGTAAGCATCCCGGGGCTTCCAAGCATCGAACTATATCGTGGTTGACCCCTCGTAACTGGAAATCGACTCCGTTGTCAGGTTGCGGGTCGTCACCTTTTCCGAACGTGAAACAGAAGTAGCGCACTGCCTCGCACTCGTAATTCTCCAGATAATACCTTGCATCTAGCAAAGTAAAAGATAAACAAATCAGTCATCACTTAATTCCTGAGAAAATAATTTGAATAAAGTCCATGACCCCATTGCATTGAAGTTTATATCATGGTAACTTTCTCATCCAATGGTTACTTTAATGGCACCGTGAGATCGATGGATGTTGAGCATCGTCATCTTTGTAACCATTTGATGCCAAATAATCATAATGATATTTTATTAAAATTGGGATCCAGTAACGCCGATATCCCACAAAGAACAAACCACGTGTAGACCCCTGGTATACCATAGATGAAACTGATTAGATCTTTCAGTGGTCTTTTAATGAACTTTCAATAGTCTCAAAGATTTTACAAGATTCTGAACCGATCTTGCAATGGCTTTCGTGGTTTTTATAGGATCCAAAATTTTGAAATGGTTCAAAACACAGTCTTTCAGGAAAACTGTCTATAGTCTTTCAGGAAAATGGTCTATCCGCGTGTTCTTCCATTATAGTCTCTCAATTAACTTCCATGATCTTTCGACAAATGCCAGAAGATCATTTGTTGCATAAACATGATATCTGAAAGACCAATGAAATGCTATTGAGTACTGAAAGATATTTGACAGATTACTCTAGGATTAACCAAAGTTCAGCAAGAAAAAAAGTATCAGTCAGTCATCCAGATATTTCTCCAGGGGTTTCCGAAGCCATTCCGCAGAGACCCTCAATACCATTAATCCCGGAGACTTCTGAAAGACCTTGTCAATGTCGGTCTTTCGAGGTCTTCAATGGTCTCCGTTCTGTGGAATGGGGGCCTTCAATAACATTATTTTCAGACAGCCCTACTGTCCTAATATTTCCCCCAAAATGAAGTCCACCCAATAAAAAAGTTGATTTAAACTAAGAAACAAAAATTCATGTATGTGTTTTCAATTTTGTGGCGTGTCGATTATATTGAGAAAGTTCCAACACAGGTCCTGGATTGGCACTTTCTCACTAAATTTGACAGGATGGGAGGAGTGGTGTCCGGACACTACGCAGTTAATAAAAACATAGTCTTTTGGTCTGGATTAAAAAAACAAAAATCATGCATTGAATAGAAAAAAAATTGTTGTGGACATTTTTGCTAGGTAACATTTTCTGATATTTCTTTCAGTCTATTGATGACATACTGATCGCAATAATAAGTTCCTGAAATTGCCGTCTTGTGCGGACAAACAACCCGTCCTGGCAACAAACAACCGCGTATACCACACGTGGGGAATCTTTGATCAAAGTGCCAATTCGGGTATGCGCCTCCAGACGAGGTTCGGTTTGCTAAAATGCTTACTGTTCATTTTGAACTTTTTGCCCTTCTTGTAAGTTTTTGATTGCAGGCCTTCATTAAGGATCTGGTCGACGTAAATCATCTGTGTTCCACTTCCTTCCTGGTTGAAACTCGCCCACCCACTCATCTTCCAGAGATTCTTTCCTTTGATCGAGGTGGTTCGGGCGTCCTCTCTGAAAGTCACGACGAGGTCGACGTCTAGATAGCGGACCAGTCCCGTGTTGTAGTTGAAGGATGCGTCGTAGTGAAACTCCAATCGCCTTCCGATTGCCACTGATCGAGCAGAAACAAGAATAAACACGGATGAATAAAGTACTCGCCCAATCGATCTGACGTAGTACAATACATGCGCACAATACGAGGTAAGACATTATTTGACCATAATAACATGTAAAACAATAATAGTGAGCCACTGGCATCATTATTTAAAGTAAGAACCGTTGGCCACGCTGGTAGTGGTTTAGGGACATGCAGGAGAATTGGTGGGATAGATGCATGGCCCTTGGAAGCAGGGGTGCTGGGGGTGCTGAAGCAAGATTTTCCCAGGGGGTGCTGCGTGTATTTCCATAGGCAGCACCCCCGGGAATTGTGGTAAATGTGGCAAATTGGAAAAATGTAGGGAAAATTACTCATATTTTGTAGTGAAAACCATTTTATTTTTTGCTTCTTGTCAAATAATTTCTTGGCGCCAAAACAGCCTTCACTTTGTAGTGAAAGTTTTTTGTTTGTTTGTTTTTGTTGGCTTGTCAAATTTACTTCAGCACCCCCAGCATAAAAACAAAAATCGTTCCCAGGGTACTGGATAGAGGGAGTGGGAGGGGGTGCCTAGCTCAAATTTCGTAAGTTTAATGGCCGTTACAAATGTTTTGACGTTACATATGCCGAATTCAGCAACAACAACTTTTTCGAATTCTTTGGCCGAAATAACTCACTGTAAGCCTATCCAAAACTGAGGCCCTACCTTAAAACTTTGTCACATTACGTCACATCATTGAAATAATTGTGGCCACTTATATCAACACAATTTTGGTATTTAATTTTGTTTGCACCAGCTAAACACCAATTTCTAATCAAAATAAAGATGGAATAAACAATATTGGTCTTTTACGTCCTTCAAACGTCTGGCGTAGATCATTAATGATTTTGAAGATGATGTTGCGATGGCTCTTGCAGTCTTACTAGAGACACTAGTTTTCTGTACAACGTATGACATTCATAACTTCTACAGAAACAGAAAAAATGACCCTAATACCAGCAGGGCGGCCCCGTTTGAAAAAAAAAAGAGTTTCGATTGATCTGATCAACCACAATTAAAATACAGTTGCAATATGGGTAGGCCCTATTACACATAGCTAGTACTATTGTGGGAAATGAAAAAGGGGCCAAAACTACTTACTATAAGGGCAGACTCTGCAGCATACCCCTTCCACCTGGACAGGGTTAGCGCAGTTAGAACGTAAGCATCTCTCGGTTTCACAATTAGCCTGTCCATCTTCGCAAACACAACTGACACAGGCGGACTTCTTCCATTCTTCACCGGGCAGGTATTCCCGTCCCCCGGACCGACATGTCTGTCCCATGATCGACTTTGGTGGGAGAGGAACTGGTTCTGGGAAGGAAAACAAATGTTTGAAATAAAGTTGTGCTTTGAAATTATAGTGTCTTCTTCTTCCTCCTCCACCTCTTCTTCCTCCTTCTTCTTCTTTTTCTTCTCCTTCTTCTTTGTTCTCTTCTTATATTACTTCTGCAACCCATTTCCCTTTCTCTTCTCCTTCTTCCTCTGTTCCTTCATTTTCTACTTCTGTCCCTCCTTCCTCTTCTACTTTATCATCATCTTCCTTGCTACTTCTTCTCTTGTTTTTCTCCTATTCAGTCACGTAATTGGGGTGGAACCAGTGTTTTATTTGAGTTCTAAATTCAATAACTGTTATTTAGGCCATATGCCATGTACGCCATTTAACCTCATTACAGTCAATGATAATAACAATGTACATTCATGGTGTGTCGATAACCTTTAGCTTCAAGAAAATTCCACCACTTCGGGATTCTAAAAACCTTTTTCTTTTATTTTGCCGAATCGTTAAATATATTCTTCATGATTGCAGGACTCGGTTAACTGTTTTTTGTTGTCGAATTGAAGGACTTTGTCATTTTCACTTATGGAAAAGTACTCCCTTCATTATTATGGCTCTTGTCGACAACCGAAGAGCGAAGCATCGACAGACAATAGGAAGTTTTCGCAACCGCCACGCAGGCGTTGGTATGAGCAATCGTATAGACCAGTTCGTAGTTACTTCATAGACAATATTGGTCAAATGACCTTTCATTTCTTTCATTGTGAAAGGCAGATTTCAAAGCAAGATATTACGCAAGCATGCCTTACATAGCAGGATGAAGAAATTGAATAGACCAGGTGACTAGAATAGCACTCCAATGAAACTCTTTGAAGGTATTTGTTGCATTTTTACTTTGAAATTGCATATTTTAGCATGTTGTACAATGTACTTGGCAAACTGTGAAATACCAGCCCGAATACCAGTCATTCGTGGACGCATTGTTTTTAGTGGATGTAAATGAAAAACACAATTCAATAGAATATATGAATAATCAAGACATCAAAGTTGGTGCTTATCTCGTTGAATTTTAAACCACCATGTCTTTTTAGTACCAACGACCTTCCTCTCATCATGTGCAGCGTCTTCTGATCATGCGCAGAGTGGAACTACGAACTGGCTTATTACGGAGTTAGCGGCCCATGCAGGTCCATTTACGACATAATTTTATTTCTTTGTTTCTCACTCTTCCCCTAATTTTTATCCTCTTCCTCCCTTTTCACAACATGATCGAAATATCACATGGGCCCTTGTCTTCAGCCCACATAGGTCCCCACCAACAGACCTCTAGATTCGTAGGTCAGTATTCTGAAGTCGGAGTTTAGCGTTGCTCTTGAGTTTTATTCTAAACCGGATTCTTACTGAACCAAGATCGAGGTCCAATTCAAACCCGACTTCGGAATACGGGCCATAGAGGCTAGAACTTACCGTCACAGCGTGGGGCTCGCACACACTTCCTTACATCTTTCTTTTCATCATCGGTTCCGGTGAATATGAGTTCCAACTGCGTCTTTGTAACGGGTGCGTCGCCCCGGGCAAAACTTACGCAGATATAACGGACAGCTTCACACGACGGCGGAACAAGGTCAAAGGTTATTTCATCAATGACGAAATCGGTGTCTCTTTTATGTGACTTTGACGACTGACGTGCGGTGAGGACTTGATCGACGTAACCATGCCAAGCTCCTCCGCCGTCTGGTTCACTGCTCCCCCATGCCGAGACCTTCCACAGGCGTTTCCCGGTTACACTTGTCGTCTGAGAAAATTCCTCGAATAGGACATCGATGTCAAAGGTCAATGTGACGGGTACGTAGGCAGTCATGACGTCATTTAGAGGATGGAGTTTGACGTTAAGTAATTGGACAATGACGTCTAATCAGAGAAAGACGTTTGGGGGAGTAGAGATATATGGAAGTGAATGCGGGAGAAAAGAAAAAAAATGAAAATCACTGTTGTGTCGTCATTATGACCTTGATCTTGACCTGGGATGACAATTAATTATACTAGCATGTATCAAAATCTCAAGCACCTTTTAATGAACACTAAGGTTGCAATAAGTTTGCCAGCTATTATGGAAACCCTGAGATATATGGTGATTAGCCGCGTTACCATGGTAGTTACCATTAATGGCAAAGTTATCGCATTCATTTATTCTTCAGGAAACTTGCCCTTGTAATAGTATTGATGATAACTGCATGCAACAATCCAAGTGTTAAGAGCATTCGTTATCAAAGAGTCAAGTTACCATTTTCACACCCGAAATGGACTTAAAAGCCATGATCTAACTGACACCTTTAAATGTAACATTTTCGTTCCATTCTTTTTTATTTTGCAATGATAATTTCAATTTAGTTAATCTTCCGAGCACTAAATTAAAACACAATTATTTGAATATTGACTACCCACCACCTTACTTTATCATTTGTAAAATAAAACATGAATAAATAATAAATAAATATTTGAAAAAACTCACTGTGGAAACAGATCGGACATGGTTCTTTCGGAATCGGGATAGGATTGTCGCAGTCCAGGTATGGACAAGTCATGACGTCACAGATGACGTCACTGTCATTACAATGGCATTCCGTATCTCGATCGATGATCCACGAATCGGCGTGGAAGTACATTTCGCCTTTGAAGGTGCAAGGTAGTGGATCACTGCTGTAAACCTTATTGTGACTGGCGCTGTCCCAGCCTGTCGCAAGGAAAATGTTATAAAAAATGTGTTGTCAAAACAAGTAAAATGATCGAAATTCATCTTAATGAAATACATTTCACCAGTCCGATGAGAGTATGCAAATATACCATTATTGATATGATTAATATGATAAATTTATGGGGGTAAATTTCGAGCAAAGGCCATATGCCATTGGATGGCCTTTAAGCATTTAACTACTGACTGACTGAAAAAGGCGATACCACAAGGCTACGTTATGGGACCACAGTTGTTTACCTACCATGTGTATTGGCTCTAATGAGGTGGACAACAATCCGATGTTTTCTTACTTTATTTTACCAATTCAGGTTGGGGTATAAACATAAGAAATACGAGTGATATTTACAATCGATAATATTTTTTGCACATGTTGAACAAATATAAATATATACTTTAACATGTACAGTTAAGATTGTTGGGTAAAATAAAATAGTGGAATTTTAAAAGCAACTGGACAAGCAATAACAAAGTTATAGCTGTTTTGGCAACTAGGTAAATAATGACAAGTGGCGTGGACACATTTCTCATGGGCATGGACTTGTATAAGGGATTAATGGTTTTCTCATAGTACGTATTCCACTGGGGCAGTAATCGAACGCAGGTAGGATTGTGTTTTATGGTGTCCTCATGCATGCCATGTAAGAAAAATAGAAAGTAGAGTAAGACTTAGGGGGTGGGAGACTTAGCCATGTTTATGTACTAGGGTAAATAAAAGAGCCGCCCTTGCCTTACATCATTATGACATCCCCTATGTAGCCAAAATGAAGTCTCCATAGGTAAAGTGATTACCAATTACCATAACTGTATTAATGTTCGTCCGATATTATTTAAATTTTCATCTAAATATCTACTTGTATGGTGTCTCTTTATCTTCAGAAACATCTTGTCTATTTGGGTTGAACTCAATTAAAAAAATAATGAATCCTGATTTTAGATATCATAAAATTTAAGTTGAAGTTTCAAACAATCGAATAATAACATTTAAAGAAGGAATACTTGCAATAAAACTAATCCATTCTTCGTTCTCCTCCCTCCCAGGACATGCGTCTTTTGAAACTTATTTTTCTCAGCATGTAGATGACACCCACTTAACCCTGCTTTTAGTGTAATTAGATTTACCTACTATAACGTCTGGACTTAACTTGGCTCCCCCGACTTTCCCCTTGGCAATGACCTTTGACATTTTATCTATTCGTCGTGACATCACGCCTGACATGACAACGATGTAATGGCCTAGTTTCTCGCTTCCCATCTGACTGCCATGCTCGACACAAATTTGGACAGTGTTTTCATTTTAGCAATAAAATGAAAGCACCAATCAGTGTGATATATTTCCATTGAGAGATTTCAAAGGAGAGCACACTGACAAGTATTAAGATATGTCATTGTCTCTGTAGGCTTAATAATACACACAATATCTTAACTACAGGGGCACGTGCCCCCCCCCCCCCTCAAAAAAAAGGGGGGAGGAGAAAAGGACGGACAAAGAAAGAGAAACGTAGTAGGCGAAGAAGAAATTATTGTATATTATATTGTATTTTATCATATCATATCATGTTATGTTATATTATATGATATCATACATGTATCATAATACATTCTTTGTCAATTGCATTATATGTATTGTATGATATTTCATCATAACTTTATGAAACATCATTTGCTTAGGGCCTATGTGTTCATCACTCTTGGTGCTCACTTTGCCTGTTTAATGGGATAAATAATCCTGTTTAAGGGGATAACATGATACTAAAAACATTCCGTTTTCAAGTCAATATACACCAAATATATTTCCTTGCACGAGTTTTTGTTATATTATATAGTGACATATGCTTATATATTCATGACTACTTGATTGCCCCTTTTTAAGGTCTGAATATAAAAACATTCCCAGTCCGTGCATGCTTACGTTCGCAATTAGTGGATTGGTGATATATGTCTGCTCTTCAAGAATTCCTAAAACAGTTCTTATTAGGGCCCTTTTCTCATCTGAATATCAACAATTTTCAGCCAGCACTTCGCGCTCGCATTATTTGGTTAGTGAAAATACGTATGGTCTTATTGAACTCCTACAAACAAGCCTTAGAATCGAGGCGGAAATCTCCCCAAAGGTAGAGGTGCCAGGGGCTGGAAAATTTGACAAGCAAAAAAAGGTTATCACCCCAAATGTCAGGTCATTTCGACCAAAATGAATTTGACAAGCAAAAAAAAAGTTATCATCTAAAAAGTAAGGTCATTTCGTCCAAAATATATGTTTTATTTCGATTTTTGATAATGTATTTCTTTCCATCATAAAATACCAAAAATAGTAGGGGGACATTTGATATTGTGTCCTATTGTTTTGGGTACGGGGCACGCGTCCCCCTGGGATTTCCGCCCATGCTTAGAATACCCCTCTTCAGGTCTGAATTTCAAAAAAAAAATAGATAAGTGAGATAGTATCATGGTCATGATTACAATGACTATAAAAAGTGCTTCATGTGTTTAGGTGAAATTCTTAAAAAAAGAGCAAAAAAATCTGCAAGCGCTTGGCGCTCGCATTAGATGACTATGATGCGATATGTATTCTCTTTATGGATTAAAAAAAAATAGTCCTTAAAATGTCCCTGTATGGGGTCAAAATATACACAAAATTCAGTTCGCGCTCGCATTATCTATTTAGTGAGACAGGTAAGTATTTTGATTACAAATATTTGCTTAAAATGTCACTTTTTAGGCCTGAATAAAAAAATAGCTTGAGCATCGCCCTCGCGTTATTTGATCAGTGAGATACATATCCGTTTAATGACACAGTCCTTAAAATTTCTCTATTGGACTAGTACACCTGGTTATTGAGCGCGCTTCGCGCGCCAACTAAGTGACTCATATTTTTTGTTGGTGCCCCTCCCATATGCCGTGAACCACGGTACGCCACTGCATACACGAAACATAAAAGCAAACAGAATGCTTAATTTTATACAACTGTAATATGATACTTTTCTTTTCGTTCAGAGAGAGTTCAAGTAATCTTTTTTAATTGATAGGCATAGGTTAACATACCTACTGTTTTATTTAAAATCAATATTAAAATAATTTACACGCCAGTGATTTTAAATAAACACAAACCATTCACCGCCTAAAAGTTCTAATGGGGCGTTGCAAGAAACTTGCGATCAATTGCAAGTCTATTATCGTTCCCGAAATCAAGCATATGCCGTGCAATTAATTGTGAATTTTCGATTGATTGCTAATATGTTCCATGATACAAGGAGTGTTATCTGATTTGATAAAGTTAAAAGTGATCAATCAATTGTAAAATATTTGCCATTGATTGCAAATATTTTCTAAGACAACAAAGAATGAGGAGGAAAAACGAAAAGAAACAGGGTGAAATTGCATTATCTGCTAGAGTCAAATGCTATGTCATTTTTTTTTTTTACAAGATTATTTTTTCATTAAAAAAATAAGGTAAAAATGTTCGCTTGCTAGAAGTTTTTCATGATTCCCCACCCCCGTTCATACACCATAATGCGTTCTAAGATATTTTGGCTCATTTCGCCATTGAGTATATGAAATTTTAAAAAAGGGGGAGGGATAGTCTATAGCATTGCTGTCAAGAAGGAAAGTTAATGAAGAGATAACAAAATGTACGTGGGCAGCTTTTTATAATTACTTAGAACGAATATAGTGTAATCTTTTGGCAATACAGCGAATATCGTAGACGTATAAGAAATGTCATGAAAAGAACTTTAAAAAACTACTGTTAAACAATCCATGATGAAAGAAACTAAATATTACTTCCCTCTTCACTTTTGTTATTAAAGTCCAATCATTTGCGCTGTTTATGTTTATTATTTTCGCTATTACGCCATTTTTGTAAATATTGTCATGAGTATTTCCTTCTATAAATACATGATGGCACAATGGAAAGAGATAACAATGATAAAATTACTTTCATGGGGCAATAATCTGTCTTCCATATTTGAAATTCAATGCTTTTTTTCATTGGAATTGATAGATGACGTAACGCTATAGGCTTATTTCAGGCGAAGATTTAGGGAAGGAGGGGAAGCGGTAGGTGCGGCTATACTCGATCTGTAAGATTGCAACAAAAAAGAGAGAAAGATAAAGGAAAAGCAACCAAAATGTGTTCATTTGGGAGTGATGGACTTTTTTGTCAATATTTTCTGGAGAACAAATAATCTCTGTCATTTGTAGTGATTACCTTTTTTCCGGAAGTGGGGGTTGGGTCTTTTAAAAATATTTGGGGGCAAAAATGCATCCCCTCAAGAAAACTACCGAATCCTAGACTGAAAAACCGGACAAGGAATACAAATATATGACATTTAAACTTCTTATGTATTGTTCGTATTTATTTATTATTGTTACTCTTTCACTTTTATGTACGTTTATATATTATATCTATTGGGTGTACCACTCATCAAGCTTTTGCCTTTAGGGGCACCCTGTTCATTTAAACTATATTGTACATTCATGTAAGATTTGTATATATTTTGGTTTGTACATTAATTTTCAAATGATTGAATAAGATTAATTGAATTGTATTATTTCGGTGAAACAGTTTTACGCATGTCTGCATGAATAGGCCTTGCACTAAGCAGTAACCTTATTATGTCATATCCCAATTTATTTTGCTATATCATTATATGAAATTAAATCTATTTGAAATATGTCCTCCAAGAATGAAGAAAAATATGACTGGGGCCTATGATTCGATGTGTAAGATAAAAATTGCCAAGATTGATGGATCTTATTTTGTTGCAGGGGAGACGTCTCATACACAGTCATGTGTTGGAATATGAAATAATTATGATTTCATGACGTATGGAAAAGGATAGTGGAGACATGACATCAGCTAGCCCACCTTATGCATATTTATGAACGTTTTCACAAAGCAGTAATAAACTCCAAAACTCTATAATTTCGTGATTTATGACGATAGATTTTGATGAATTTTCGGCGTTTTGTTGCTCGTTGAACCTTAGTTTATAATTATACCGAATTAAATATATTAATTGTTTTCACCCCGGAGTACCCACTTTAATATGGATTGTTGTCGCTGATCTCTTATGTCAATGGTAGAGACCTATGATAATGAATTTGTAATGAATTCACTGTTTAGATATAATTTAATTCAGCCCACAGTCAAGGGCCCTGGAAACAATTTTTTCTGAGGGTGCTGAGGGGTATATTTGAAAAGAAAAAAAATACAAAGGTTTTCACTTCAAATTTGGAGGTCAAATAATTCGTCGCGAGATAATTGAAAAGAAAGTAACAACAAAATAAAAAGGGTTTCACTACAAAATAAAGGCCATTTTGGTTAAATTTCTTTCAATTTTTACACATCTTCCACAACACCTGAGGCTGCTGTCTATGGAAAATAATACACGCAGCACCCAAAGGATTTTTTTAGGGGGGGGGGGTTGCACCCCGAACACCCCGCGTCCCAGGGCCGGTGACACGACATTTGCTCCTGCGACAATTGCTCCGGTCATAATATCACAGAGGGCATAGGATTAGAGATAGGATTGTGATACAGTTTTTGGTTCAGAATATTGTAATGATTACGATTAGGGTTTATTTAGTTTTGGAGGTTAGGTTTTATGTTTCACTTAATGTGTAGATTTTCCATCGGAGCAATTGTCGCCGGACCAAATGTCATGGAACCCCAGGGCCATGCCAGAGTACCCCTTTAATATGATTTTGTGAGGCCGATCATTTCTGCTAATAGTCATAGTAAACCTATGATAGTGAATAGGGCCTATATTGTGTAGGATAATAACTCGGTAAACTTCTCATCTTATGATTAGTTGCCAATGACCCAAAACAAAATTCGCCAAATAAAGTATAAATTGAAAAAAGCAACGTTCTCACCATCGCCTCCTTGCACTAATCCATTGAAAGCACCGCCAAATATAACAGAAATCCAAACGAGGAAGACTCTTTTAGCCATCAACGATTTGTTTAAAATAAGTCCCTCCATTTTTACGTATCACCAAAAGCAGACGTTTATCTGATCTCCAAGTTAATTTCCTTCTCGGGCGTGTACGAATCCGCGTTGTGTCTTCGGTCTTGTCTCAGACTTATATTTTTATGTCTGAGATTGTAAAGGAAGATATCATACTGTGATCATGGTGATGGTTAAACAGTAGTTCTCTGCCAGCTCAAATTTGAAGGGATGTTCAGCGCATCTGCCAGGTTCCTCGTTACATTAAGGGGGAAGAGATCCAACAGAGAAGATATGTTCAAGTTTTCGATGAGACTTAAAGGACAATTCTCCCCCTACAAAAAAGTTGTTTTGAATAAAAAGTGAAAAAAAATCCAAGCATAACACTGAAAATGTTATCAAAATTGGATATGAAATAAAATGACATTTTTAAATTTCGCTTAATTTCACAAAACAGTTATCCTGATCCGTATGCAAATGACGGGACTCCTCATGTTATCCACTCATTTTTTATTTTATTATTATGAAATATTCTTATTTTCCCCTCATTGTCGCGTGAAAGAAAGTTTTATTCCTCTCTGGACATGTGGAATTACCATTGTCTTAACATTTCATGGTTCAGTCAAGTTGGTCCCTATTGTCAAATTTGTAAAAAATGAATTACATGTATTGTACCATTCAAACAATAAAAACAAAATAAATGGTAAGGGACATCATCGACTCTCTCATTTGCATATGTCACTTGTTCATATAACTATTTTGTGAAAAATAAGCGACACTTTAAAAAGTAATAACTTTCTTATTTAACAACCGATGAAATGTTCTGCATTAGGCTTGTTGGATTTTGCTCTGTTGATTCAGATCAACGTGCATTTTTCTGGGGTGGACTTGATCTTTAAGGAGGAGCAAGTTTGCTTGATCTTCGGGGTGCAGGAGGCTTGGATAGTAAAGTAAAGAAGACGCTCCCACCTTGGAATCGTGCAAGGGGGTGCCTATATAGCTCCATGCAGCCCCTCGCAAAAAAAGTGGGCTTCACTTTGCCTCAAAGCTAGCGTGCACGGAGGCAACGACTAGACGATTGGGAAGACACTGTGACTTTTGCAAGCTGGCAAGACGTCCAATTCCGCCTATCTATACCAGTCATTGCCAATCAATGTATAGAAGCGATGATGAGTGTTCCAACATATAAGATAGAGGCAAGATTTGGTCCAATGTGACGTCATTAAATCGGTGCCGCGGAGGTGTACATCCTATACGGATATGTGGTTTGTTTCTGCTTATGTTAAACATTAACTAGCATCCAAAAGCTGTAAGATCCCGTCTGGCTAGAAACTTGATGTCCCTGTGTAGCGGGGTTAATGCGAGGGGGGGGGGGGGGGGGGGAGAATTCTGCATATATTATACACCACAACCAGCATCCCCTGGAATAGGTTAGTATATGCTAAAATGTAGAAATTTGACCCGAATCTCCATTAATTTGTAACGAAACCATTTTTTTTCTGACCAAAATTGCATTAATTTTGGAGATAAACCACTTTTTTGTTTCCTTTTTTTTTTTGCTAGTCAATTTCTTTTTCTGATCCAAGCACCTTTTTTTTGGCAACGAAAACTCGCACAGGGCTCTGTCAAGAAAGAAGTCTGAATTACCTGTTAAGAGTACGCTACTTATTTCTCTCGTGAATAATCATTAAAGAACCCCCACACACACAAACACACAAATAATAAACAAAATAAAAAATGAATATAAAATAAATTGATATACTTGGTTGGATTTTCACAATATAAGTTGTCACAAATTTTCAAATATTGATATGTGTTTTGGTTTTCCAAGTAAGTTTCAACATCTTTCAAACACAATAATTTTATTTGCAATGAACTTTATTTTCAGAACAAAATATCAAGAAGGAAAATTCGTAAGCTTTATTCATAACTGAGTTGAAATTTGATGAAAATGTTATTGCGTTTAAAAAGAGCAAGGAAAAGTTACATTATAAAATATGGAGACCTTTTACTAATCTTGAACGAAGTTGAGACTTGCTTCTATTTGTTATGTATTTAATGATGTACTTTATCTTCATTACGATGAATATTGATGTATCTTGATGTGTCTTGTTGTACACGATGAATATTGTAAACATTTCATAATGAATTGAATTCTGAAGAGGTAAAACAGCTTTTTTTAAATACTATCCAGATTGGCCTAATTCATAATGGTCAGAATAATAAAAAAAAACATGTCTTTTTATGTTTCGTTTTTTAAATTATTGTATTAAATGCAAACAAAATACAGTAATTCATTAACGTAAAACATTTCGGGGGGGGGGGGGGGGGTGACAGTTCATTTCATCTCTGTTGTATTATGACGTATCAAAATTTGAAGAAAGACAAGAATGTTATTAAAGGGGTACTCCGGGCTGAAAATAATTACATCTAAGTAAAATAACAGTAAAATGCTGAAAATTTCATCAAAATCGGATTACAAATAACAGAGTTATTGAATTTTAGAAATTAGCAATATTTTGTGAAAACAGTTATATGCACATCGTCATGAATATTCATAAGGTGGCTGATGTCACATCCCCACTTTCCCTTATGTCGTGTTATTACATAAAATCATAATTATTTCATTTTTTCATATACTGTACGAAAAAAATGAAATGGAGATGGGCTGGCCACCTTGTAAGTAATAGGTGGACCAAACGCATCACAGAATGGAGACCATGGCTAGGATCACGAAATCGGGGTAGACAAAAATTGAGATGGAGTGACGAGCTCACAAAATTCATTGGCATAAATTGGATTGCATCAGCACAAGACAAGCACCTTTGGCACCAACTTGAGGAGGCCTTCGCCTTGCAGTGGGCTGAACATGGCTGATATGATGATAATGATGTGTGAATGTGTCTCCCTTATGATAAAATTAGTTGCAGCAATGAATGTCTGTTGCATTCAATCAGTTGCCAATCAATTTTTTTTAGTTCTTGTGAGGAAAACAAATTGAATAAACATAATTTTATTAATAAAATACAAAATAACAAAGTGGGAATATGACATAATCATATACCTCCGGCTTATTTGCATATACGCCCGACCAATCACATAACGGATCAGTGCCCACCTATTGTTCCCGCGTTCGTGTTAACGGTCCTGGGGATTGGTATAAATTGACTACCGTATCAGATAATTTTCGTCACTTGATAAAGAGTTGCAGCGGCACTCGAAAGCTCGTGAACTTGTAAGCTAGTGAACACTTTTTGCGAGAGTGATCACGAATTTCCTAGAAAGCTAGTAAACACTTTTTGCGAGAGTGATCACGAATTTCCTTGTTGACCATAGTAGATTGCGAGACAAATGATTACCCTCTAGCGATTATTTCATTCCGCAATAATGAACCTATTTAGTATTATGACATAATCAGTTTGCTCATTGAATATTCATGAAGATATGCATAGAACTGTTTCACCAAAATGATGCAAATGTTTAATGTCATAACTTTGATATTTCTTGTCCGAATTTGGTAAAAATTTTCAGTGTTTTGCTTGTCTGATTTTTCTTAATTTCTTCAAATCATATTATTTTCAGCCAGGAGTACCCTTAATAAAAACACAAGACAGTCTATTAAAGAGAATGGTGTCGGCTATATAAATCAGGAAATCAAATACACTGTAAAAAATGAAGTGCTAATCAGATGTATTTTAAGACTGATGAGAATCCCTTCCCACAATAACATGAATAAATTAATACAATCATACAAAAAGAGATATATAAGATAATGAATAAATAAATGAACAAATAAAAAAAAAAAAAAACGAACACCAAAAAAGAGAAAAGAGAAGACAAAATTAAAGAAATCAATTAACATATAAATCGTGGTTTATAATTTGGTAAATATGGGTAAATTTTCAACGCTTCATGAGTTCATCTGGCCCAATGAACAATCTAAATGAACAAAAAAATAATAATAATCTAACA
This sequence comes from Lytechinus pictus, assembly GCF_037042905.1. Taxonomy (NCBI): domain Eukaryota; kingdom Metazoa; phylum Echinodermata; class Echinoidea; order Temnopleuroida; family Toxopneustidae; genus Lytechinus; species Lytechinus pictus. The sequence goes on along the minus strand of NC_087252.1, from coordinate 17,262,484 downwards.
AATAAACACATAACCAAATCAAATATGAAAAGATAAATATTTTTGTTTTACATTTTTATTTTTTGTATTGTGTATTCATTTATTACATATGCATTCATTTGTTTTTTAATCTGTTTATCTATCCTGTTTATTCAAATTATTTTATTTACCTTATAATGTACAAACGAAGAATAAGTGACACAATAGGAAGGAAACAAAGAAACAAATATACAATACAAAAACAAGAAATGGATTAATTAATATTACAAACAAGTGGAGCGCGTTTGGCAGTCTCGCCTGCATTAGGCGATTCAATATGGCAGCAGTGCTGACTTTGCAAATGACTATGATATAATTATAAAACATCTTTCATATAATATGCTACTACGTTCATTGACCCTAAATGACATTTGACCTTGATCATGTGACGCATGACTTGTGCAAGATGAGCAATGATACTGGATTACCCCGACGTCCACATTTCATTAACTGTATCCATACACTTTCAAAGTTATGATGGCAATTCAACAATTACCCACAACATGGCCAAAGTTTGTTGACCCTAAATGACCTTGGTCATGAGACCTGAAACTCACACAGGATGTTAAGTGAAACTTGATTACTCGTATGTCCAAGTTTTATGAACTAGACCCATAAAAATTCAAAATTACGATGGTTATTCAACAAATACCCCCAACTTGGCTAAAGTTCATTGACCATAAATGACCTTGGACCTTGGTCATGTGACCTGAACCCTACGCAGGATGTTCAGTAATACTTGATTACCATTATATCCTAGTTTCATGAACTAGGCCCACATACTTTTTAAGTTATGTCAAATCAAAAATTTAACCTTGGGTTAAGATTTGATGTTGACGACGCCGCCATCGGAAAAGCAGCACCTTTATTCTGGCTTTGCTATGCTGGCGAGACAAAAATGAGTAATAAAACAAGATAAAACAAATAAAAGGGATAAGATTTGAAAGGAATATCATAATTAAACACAAAATGAAAATGAAGGAAAGCATATAATAACTAAGAAAATGTACAAGTTTAAGAAGAAAATATTTCTAAAATTTTATTAACATTTGCTTTACAATGATCTCATAAATGAATATTTGGAATGCTAACAGTGGATAGTATATATATATTTTTTTTTAACAGTACAATTTTCCCATGAAAAAGAAATAAATTGAGATGACAAACATACATATATATACAGAGCATCCTACAAAAAAAGGGAAGCCATTTTCAGAGATAGATTTCACAAATATGTTTTTACTATGATACGTATGGTAAGAGTACAATCTCGTCTTTACTTCAAGACCAAAAGCTTTGCAAATTATTCATGCATGGCAGATTACAAACAATAAATATTGAGGCATGTCAGAAACGATTCACTCATGCGTAAATCTGAATCCACTCTCATTTCAAGGAGCAGCAAGAGAAACTTATATGCCAATGAGTCAATCGTCGAATAAGCACGGTCGTGTTATAGCTACCCAATCTTGCCAATTTTTTTCTGCACAACCTGATTTCGACATTAAAATTTCAAACTCATTAATGCGCGATGTGTTCGTCTCATATTAGGTATCAATTAAGAGGAATAATTGAATTGTACGATGATGTAAATGAAATATCTGAATTCATTTGACTTTAAAGTGGCATGGAAATCCCGGTTTCCTTTTTCTTTCTGGGATGCAATTTCACAAGACACATTAACAAATGTAAGGTGTGACCATGGGCCCGTCTTACAAAGAGCTGTGATTGATCCGATCCATCGCAACTATGGAAAGCGAGAAAAGTCAACATATAAAATGCATGTTTGTTAAAAAAAAAATCCTAGTTATTAATGTATATTCATAAATTCATTGATTTCTTGACAATTTGGTGTGTTCTTTGTTTAAAAAGGACATTTTGCAAATTTCCTGTGGAAAAAATTATGACACTGATGGATTTCCATAGAGGTTAAATTGATGGAATCAATTGCAACTCTTTGTAAGACGGGGCCCAGAGGGGAGCGTTTCATGAGGGGTCTTGTTGGTGATTTCCACTGAACAATTTGCTCTCAACCAATAAGATCAAAGGATTTCAATAGTTTATAACAGTTGTCAGTGAAAGTCACTGAAAATCTGCCTATGAAAATATCCCCGAAATGGCTTTGGAAAGAAAGTTGCACTTAAATACCAACTAAAAAGCTAAATTTAAAAATAACTCTACTCTTTATCCATTCAGTTTAATACATCGATAATACATTGATAGCTTTCTGTACAAGAAAATACAATTGTCTCTTTAATTTCAACATAATATCTAAGAAAAAAAAGTATAATATATTTCATAGAAAATTTACTGTCAAAAGCAGCCATGCTATCAAGAATGTAGAGAATAAAAGATATAAAAAGAAAGAGAAAAAAGTTTAATATCTTCCCCTAAAACTCATGAAGTCGCATTCAGCTACTGCCAAACAATGCTTGGATATTTGCATTGTCATCCATGACAACAGGTGCGTACTATACGCTTCGAGTCTAAAGTTTTTCCAAAGCCGTGCACACAAACTTGTGGCATCATAATACTGTATAATGCTACATGTATTACTCAAGGTAAATGCCCAGATGACGATGAATATCTTGCAAGTCATGCCAAGTTTGTCTGTGCGATTCCAAAGAGTTTACACTTTGTGCAATTTTCTTATTTATTTGTGCTTTTTTTGAAGAATTTGATCAGTTACCAGTTACTTGCCTCTGTAACCCTTTTTTTACAGTCAGTTCACAGTACTTTTCCCTCTGTAATAATCATAAAAGAACTTAACCCCAAAAAATTCCCATAGATTTTGTAGAGAGAAAATTTGGTTCCATTAAGCAAAGGGTTAAGTTGATGCCTTATATCCCATTTACTTTGTACAGGAAAGTGTTGCTAAGCTTTATTGCACCAAATCTGAGGAAGCCTGTGTGTTTAAAGAAATGAAAAAAAAAGAGGAGGGGAGTGGAGTACATGAAGAGATAGGGAGAGAGGACAAAGATAAATGGGAGGGGTAGTGGGTGGGGACATGGGAGGGAGGGGATATGGGAGGGAGAGGGGTAATGGGAAATGGGAGGGGAAATTGGAGGGGGAGGGGAAATGGGAGGGGAGGGGATATGGGAGAGGAAAGGGAAATGTGAGGGGAGGGGAAATTGGATGGGGAAGGGAAATAGAAGGAGAGGGGAAGTGGAAGGGGAGGAAAAGTGGAAGTAAAAATGGGAGGGAGAGGAAGTGGAAATGACAGAAGAGGGGAAAATGGGAGAGGGAGGGGAAATGGGAGGGGAAGTACATGTGGGGAAGAGGGAAGATGACCAGGGGCCCGAAACAAAAAACTTAGCAATGATCGTAGAAAATTTTTCTACGATTGATTCCATTGACTACAATGTACGATCAATCGTAAAAATCAAGCATACGATCAATCGCTAATAAACCTTTGTGTTACGGGACCCAGGAGGAGTCGGGGAGGGGGGAAGGGGGGTGCAAAGGGGAAAAGAGGATTAGATGCGTAGGGATGATGACAAGGTGGAGGGGATGGAGGAGGAAGGAAGCAGAAAGGGGAAGGCAGAAAGGGGGGGGGGTAGCAGCAGGTGGTAGAATGAAAAGGGGATGATCAGGGAAGAGAGAAACAAAAACAGGGGATGGATAGAATATTGGGCGAGGGTGGGTGGGGCTTGGAGAGGAGAGGGGATGGAGATGTGCGGCCATTAATCTTGGGTGATGGCAAGGTATGACATAGCTCCGGCTACAGCTGCTCCTAGCAAACCCACGGCAGCAGCACCTGGGAACAGGAGATAGAAAGAGGATTGGATGTAATCAGATTATTCTCTTAATGATGGAGATTCATAGGTCTGGGCCCCGTCTTACAAAGAGTTACGATTGATCCGATCAGCCACAACTATCAACGGCCAGCATCATCAACATCTGAAATGTATGTTTGTTCAAATATTTTCAGATGTATATTCCAAAGTGTCATTGTTTTCTTGACAATATGGTGTGTAGCTCCCTGCATAAAGTCAGTTGTAACTTTACGAACAGTTTTATGAAACACCTACTAGGGTTGGTTCTCCTTATGTTGTTCATACTGCTCCATGTGGCAACGGTTTTAGAAGTTCAGCCCAGTTTCAGGGCCCCGTTTTTACAAAGAGTTACAATTGATCCAATCAAACATAAGTCTATGGAAATCCATCGGTGTCATAACTTTTAAGCAGGGTGCTACATAACTTGTTAGAAGCGCTTGCCCGGTCGGGCAAGTACATTGTTAATTAGTTAGAATATACTTGCCCAAAAATCTATTTCACTTGCCCGAAAAAATCATTGAAAAAAAAGTTTTATCTCTTCAAAAAAAAATTTTGCCGTTTTTTAAACCATTGACCCTTTTCTCTCTTTTGACATGAACTGATATACCTTGCTATTGCATTTCTTTTTCCAAAGTGATTTTATCTTGCCTGCAATGACCAAAATTAGGGTCAATATCATATATTGACCCTAATTTTGGTAATTCTTCTGTGAGAATTCTGCTTTCTACTGCGTGAATTTTGCTTGCCCAATTTGGGCAAGTAGTTTTGGTCTGGAGTTCAAGCCCCTCAGGTCTGGAGGTCTGGAGTTCAAGCCCCAGCCGCGTCAGACAAAAAGACAATAACAGATTGGAGTTGCTGCTATCCTGTTTGGAATTTAACGATTTACGGAATTGAGCAACGTTGATTTGGCGCTGCTCAGTGGCTGCTAGACCCACCTTCAATTGGGCAAAATGAATTTTCGGATTTGTATTTCTGATATCTTTCTCAAATAAACAAATATAGATTCTAAAAAAGTGTGATTTTTAGTCACGATTAAATCTGTGCAAACCAATCCTGGGGCCCGTTTCACAAAGGATTTGCAACTGTTGTAACTTTGCCATTATGGCAACTACCATGGTAACCTTGATTCTGATTGGCTGATGAGCCCTGTTACCATGGTAGTTGCCATAATGGCAAAGTTACAACAGTTGCAAGTCCTTTATGAAATGGGCCCCTGGTTCAAATAAATCAAACATAAAACTATGAGAGATAGACAAGGAGAATTATGCAAGACAAAGCAAAGGATAATAATAATAATAATAACGCAGTTCTTGTATAGCGCATATCACATTATGTCATAACGTCCCTATGCGCTTCCAAAGGACTTGGATATTATTACCCCGGCCTTAGCCCCGCAACCTTTTACAGCGCGGTGGCATTTCAAGGAATAAATTCCTGCCAGGTACCCATTCACCTCACCTGGGTTGAGTGCAGCACAATGTGGATGAATTTCTTGCTGAACGAAATTACGCCATGGCTGGGATTTCGAACCCACGACCCTCTGTTTCAAAGTCAGAAGACTAATCCACTGGGCCACAACGCTACATATATTAAGGAGACTCACCCATATATTGTAATGATTTGCTTGATCTAGTTGATACATTCAGTTCCCCTTCTTCTTCATCAACGCCATTGTCAGAAGGGTTCAGTAGACTCTCATCTGTGGAAGGTTAGAGGGAGCCATACCATAAAGTTTAAATATTAGCCATTATTGTGGAGTTCAGGGCCCCATCTTACAAAGAGTTGCGATTGATCCAATCAATCACAACTATGGAAAGCCAGGAACATCAACATCTATTATGCATGTTTGTTCAATATATTTTCTGACTATGATGTACATTCATGCATTCATTGTTTTCTTGAAAATTCAGTGTGATTCTCTTTGTTTACTATTAAAGGAGATTTTGCAAATTTCCTGTAGACAAAATTATGGTATGGATGGATTTCCATAGAGTTGAGATTGATAGCATCAATCGTAACTCTTTGTAAGACAGGACCTATGTAATATAATTTTTTTAAACTATTCAGTTGATAATTACTCCATACATGTACATGTCTGTCTATTCACCAATATAGAGCAACAATTCATCATTGGTGTGGCACATATATAACAAAAATAACTATTACAGTGAGAGTATATAACATGAAAAAAATACATGTTTACTCTATCTAGGCCGGGGGGGCCTCGGAGGCCCCCCTCAACAATTTGTGCAATATTTTCACCATGTGAAATCTTTTTAACGCGCCATTCACTGACTTTAGTTTCAAGTCTAGCGCAACTTTTGAGACCAATTTTGCGATGCCCCGGTACACAGATCCAAAATCACGCAACATTTTGTAAACTGGTGCATGTCGGACCAAATATTGCTCAATAATTGATTTTGTGTAACAAAGTCAATGCAAATTGTGTTTTCAACCAGTGGACAGCATTTGCCAGAATAGTCCTGAAAAAAGCAACCCTAAACAAGGATTCAAGGGCAGGCAGTTAGGACACTGATTTGCAAATTACATACTCTATCTGTGTCTTAGGCCATTGTAATTTTTGTGGCTATTTTCTCATTTTGGGCGCTTTTGGCTCTTCCCGCGAAAAACACCTTTTTTTCCAGGTTTTTTTTTCATGGATGATGTCCACTGTCCAATGACCCCCCCCCCCCCCCTGTGGACAAACCATTCCTAGCTTTACCTGGTAATGCTTCAGTGTCAAGGTCCAGGTCTTCCTCGCTAACCTCCACATCCAGGAGTTCTGCCATTCTCTCTGCTATCTCCCCTGCCTGCTCCTCAGCAAAGGCATAGTCGGACACCAGGATGGGGCTGGTTCGGAGTCTAGCATAGATACGCCTGGGTGTAGCTATGACAGTGGGTGGAGCTGAGAGCATGGGAGAGAGAAACAACGACATATTGAACGTCAGAAGGTGATCTTTAGAAAGGAACCTTGTCAAAGGTCTGTAGTCTTTTATTGCAGGAAGTCGGCTGTTAGGGTGTTATGCGTATTTAATGACAGCTTTCATTTCTCACCCACTGTGTGTGGCCTGCCAACCCAACACCAACAATAAGTCCACCACAAATGAATGTTGAGATTTGTATTGAGCTTGAAAAAGCTATTCTTAACTTTTAAACTGATAAAGCTGCTCGCATGTGATGTCACAAAGCAAATAATTTAAATTCTAATAAATCTTTGTATTATTTGATGGAATTTTCTCAAGCCCTCGGCAATTTTTTAAAATCATTTTTACAAATAACTTTTTGTCAAGCGTGAATTTCCCCTTTAACTGGGATTATGTATTGCAATTCAAGGATACCCTACCGATCTGTGTTTCTTTCAGTTCCTCATCGCCGCTGCTCTGTCGAAGGTCACTAGCTAAGAGGTCAAACCTAGCGTGGACTGTACGCAGGAGATCTTCTTTGACTGCCTAAAAAAAATGAAATACAGGCTTACAGATGAAAGATCAAGTGATTCAGAACTACAAATATTATCAGGGACATAGCTAGAGAAATATGAATGAGGAGGATGATAGTCATGAGGATGTTGATGAAGATGGCGCTGATAATGATGATGATGAAAGACTGATAGCGGAGATGATGATGTACTGGGCGCTCATGTTGTTGCTCAAAAAAAAATTTCAATGTATACAAACAGTGCTTATAATATTCATCATTCAATTCAAATACTATCCTAGTAGTGCTAGTTATGTTATTCTTGGGATAAACTTGGAGTGGGGAACACGAAGATTGTCAGTTAAGACTCAAAACTTGATTGGGTCTCTCCCCTCTTGATAAATTGGGAAGGCTATTCCACAGCTTTGGTCCAGAAATGTAGAAGGCATTGTCACCCCAGGTTGTGTAGCTGAGAAACTTGGTCAGCAATGCTTGGTCTGCTGATCTGAGACTGTGTGTTGGCTTGTGCTGAGAGCTCAGTTATGTAGGGTGAGTGCTTTAAATATGAGAACCCCAAGTTTATGGGCGATCCTCTGGTTGATAGGAAGCCAACGTCATAATGACAATGGCAATGAAGATGCAAGTCATGATGATGATGGTGGCTGTGATATGGTGATGATGATTAAAGGTAAATGCTAGTTTTGGTAACGATATCAAAATGAGTTCGTACAGAATCCAATGAAATGACCACCGTAGTGTCTGTTTGTATAAATAAAATGTATGTGCCAAAGGATTCTGGAAGAAATTGTGTAATTGCTGAGAAATCAGCAAATAAGCACAGGACTCGGGTAGAGCGTCGGGCCCGACATTCAAAGCAATAATTATACACTGTCCTACGTGCGCTTATCTGTGTTGGGGATCTTCAGTCTGAACATTTTTCAGCGTAGATTTCAAGATTTCACGAAGTTCAGTTTATGTAACTGTACCAGATCTAGATCCTCGATGATATACTGACAATTAAGCCTTGTTTTACAGACTTTCTCATGAAATCAGTGTTTACTGCAAATACTGGAATTTCTCTTTAAGGTGGTGGCTGTGATGATGATATTGACAATGATGATGATGATGGTGGCTGTGATATGGTGATAATGATGATGAACATCATTAAGATGGCGATGATGATCATGAAAATGATGACAATCAATATAATGATGATGGTGACTGTGAAGTGGTGATGATGATGATGATGATAATGGTGATGATAATGATAATGGTGATGATGATGATAATGGTGATGATGATAATGGTGATGATAATGGTGATGATAATGGTGATGATGATGATAATGGTGGTGATGATGATAATGGTGATGATGATGATAATGGTGATGATGATAATGGTGATGATGATGATAATGGTGATGATGATGATAATGGTGATGATGATGATAATGGTGATGATGATGATAATGGTGGTGATGACGATAATGGTGATGATGATAATGGTGATGATGATGATGATGATAATGGTGATGGTGATGATGATGATGATGGTGATGATGATGATAATGGTGATGATGATGATAATGGTGGTGATGATGATAATGGTGGTGATGATGATAATGGTGGTGATGATGATAATGGTGATGATGATAATGGTGGTGATGATGATGATGATGAAGATAATGACAATCAATATGATGATGATGGTGACTGTGATGTGGTATATTGATGATGATAAAGTTCATTATGATGAAAATGGTGAGGATGACGATGAAGACATTGATGGTGGTGGTGATGATGCTGATGATAATGGTGTTGAATTTCACAAATTGTCATTGATGAAGATAGTATTGATAGAATTTGCAATGATAATATCAGGGAATCAGTTCTAATGCATACAAGAACATTTTTTTCCTTTCCTCATTTCTTGTTTCTGTCATTCATTCTTTTAATATTTTTTTTTCTAATTCTTTCCTCCTTTACGCCAAGACTGGGATTTGAACCCGTGACCCTTTGCTTCAAAGTCTAAAGAATTATCCACTGGGCCACAACGTTCCACCTCAAGGATGCTGGTTCACATTTTTCACACATATCTATGGGGAAATACTTACAGGCGTGAACCCTATAGAGACACGCACATACCTGTATAGCCTCGTCAACGGTTGCCTTTGGATCCACAAATGCCCTTGAGGACATTGTTCCTGTGATGTATATATTGGCTTGAACAGTTCCCCTCTCCACATCTTTAGACTTACTGCTCAAATCATTCTAATCAAGGAGTAGAATAAAAACACAAATAAGCTGTGATATATAACATCCAAAGAAATTAATGAATTAATCCGTTGGAGACTGATTTCCCTATAACACATGATCTCCACCGACTCCTGCCCGCATTATACAGTGCATCCCACAAAAAACGAAACCGAGATTTATCGATGATCTATCATAACTTAATCACAAATAGCTTCTATAGGAAACCGATGAAAACACGTTTATTTTACAAAATTATGGAAATACAAGCATTGTTTTGAGAGGACATAACTTTTTTACTTCTTGACCATTTTATGTGATTAAGGTATCAAATAAAAGAGCAGATATTGAACTTTTTAGGCATTTGATTTTCTTTTTGAAATTCAGATACCCCCTGCCAAATGAGTGTTTGGTATCCTTTCTTCAAATTGTTTTGCTCACTCATGAGTGAATGAGGAATAATCTAAGTAATATCAGATGAAACAAGAGATTCTAAGCTTTACATTGGTAGGTCATTTGTCTATTTCATTTATGATTAAGCTATGATAAATTATCGCTAAATCTCAGTTTCGTTTTTTTGTGTGGGACGCACTATATATACAGACTCTGTCTCAAACAGGTTAATTAATTAAAGGGGAATACAGCCTTGGTCTTAAAATGCTGTGTTGGAATGGAGAAGAATAAATAAGACAGAATGGTGAAAGTTTGAATGAAATCGGACGAGCAATAAGAAAGTTATGGCTGTATCAAAACTGAGATCCCTAAGACAATGTAGATTTCAAATTGGCAACTGGGCAAGTAGATTATGACAAGGGGCAAGGACAACTTTTCCACAGGCTATGTACTTAATTATCAGGGATTTGTAGTTTTCTCCTTGGTACATATTCCCCTGGGGCAGTAATCTAAATATAACCCAGGTAGTATATTGCTTTATGTCCTCATGAAAGAAAAATATAATTTGAAGTGAAACTTTTGAATAAAATTACATTTTAGCCATTATACATGTATGTATTGGAGTATATGGAAGAGTACCGTAGTCCTTGCCTTACATCACCATGACATCACATGTGAAGCCGATTTGAAGTCTCGATGTGTATAGTGATTACTGATATTTACAACTTTTCATAACTTTCTTGTTGTTTGTCCGATATAGTTCAAACTTTCACCTATCAACTTGTCTGATTTTTCTTTTTTCCTCTAGAAACAAGTTTTTATTTGGGGTGGATTCCCCTTTAATTAGTAAACTGAACTGAATCTTATTAATCAACACATGGAAACAAACTAAAAGTCATGCATCACTTACAAACCGTTCTATGACTCAGCCCCCCCCCCCATTAGCAAACCAATAATTAGCTCAAATGGTACTTGTTTATGTTATTACCTTATCCGTAACAAGTTCCACCGTGTGTGTGCTGCCTTCGTTTGAGCCTGTACTCCCTTTCTTACCAGACTTCTTCTACAATGGAAGATATGAAAAACGATATGAGTTTAAGATATCCCGTATACGTGAAATTTCATATAAAATTATAATCGAAAGGGTTTGAATGAATTATTCCATCAAAAACATGCATCTACGCGCTCATTTTGGTATCGTTGTACATCTGACATTTATCTTTAACCTTGTACTTTTCAATGCTTCAAGAAACTCTACTGAACATATCTCTTAACCTGATAAATGAATTTGTCTCTCATGATGCCAAGTAAAGTACGAGAGGGTAGTGATGGGGTATTATGATGGTAAACAGGGATGGGGGGGTGACTCTGAAATACACATAAGTTTGAATTATTTTCCCCCAGAATAGGGGTGTTAATGGAACTATTACGCATCCAATTCATCTCTTTTCAGGCCTTCTTATTTTTCTTTCCTTTTTCCCCTCTCTTGTGCGATTATTATTTTTCATAATACATGTAGTAACTCTAATAAATATCTTGGGGGGGGGGGGGGGATTACATTTTTCCCCTCCACCAGTAATGCCACCCTTAACATAATCATGTGACGAGTGATGCTTGTTTGGGGTAAAGGTCCTTTTTATAGCATTCTTACTTTCATCTGCTGGTTTTCAAGAAGTTCTGATCCGGACCTTAGCTGTCCATCCACCAAGGCTATCGCATCTTCTATCATTCTTGTGACTGGTGACAGACGTGCCTGTATAGAAAAAAACATCAAAATAAATATGTGGGCATAAGGGCATGACATCAATCATTGTAGAACATTTTTCCTACGATTGATTGCATTGTCTTCAATCAAATGCTTAATTAATCATAACAAGTGGAATGCCTCTGGCCGTCTCACCTGCATCACGCGATTCAATATAGCAGCAGTGCTGATTTTGAAAACTACTATAACTCGCACAAGATGTTCAGTGATACTTGGTTACTCTTATTTCCACGTTTTATGAACTAGACCAATACACTTATAGAGATATGATGGCAATTCAACAAATACCCCCAACGTGGCCAAAGTTCTTTGACCTTACATGACCTTTGAACTTGATCATGTGACCTGAAACTCGCACAGGATGTTCAGTGATACTTGATTACTATTATGTCCAAGTTTTATGAACTAGACCAACACACTTTCAAATTTATGGCTGTAATTCAACAAATACCCCAATTTGGCCAAAGTTCATTGACCCTAAATGACCTTTGACCTTGATCATGTGACCTGAAACTTGCACAGGATGTTCAGTAATACTTGATTACTATTATGTCCAAGTTTCATGAATCAGATCCATAAACTTTCAAAGTTATGATGGTAATTCAACAGATACCCCCAATTCGGCCAAAGTTCATTGACCCTAAATGACCTTTGACCTTGGTCATGTGATGTGAAACTCATGCAGGATGTTCAGTGATACTTGATTAACCTTATGTATAAGTTTCATGAACTAGGTCCATATATTTTCTAAGTTATGATGACATTTCAAAAACTTAACCGTAGGTTAAGATTTTGATGTTGATTCCCCCAACATGGTCTAAGTTCATTGACCCTAAATGACCTTTGACCTTGGTCATGTGACATGAAACTCAGGCAGGATGTTCAGTAATACTTGATTAACCTTATGGCCAAGTTTCATGAACTAGGTCCATATACTTTCTAAGTTATGCTGTCATTTCAAAAACTTAACCTCAGGTTAAGATTTGGTGTTGACGCCGCCGCCGCCGTCGGAAAAGCGGCGCCTATAGTCTCACTCTGCTATGCAGGTGAGACAAAAATCAAGCGTATAATTAATTGCCAACATTTGCGTTACGGGACCCAGAAGTAATAATGACCCTGGCTCCGTTGCATAAGAAATACCATTATGGTAACTTTGCCATCCAATGGTGTTCTACCATGGTAACAAGGCTCAACAGCCAATCAGAATCAAGAATTCCACGAAGAATGGGAGGCACATTTACTATAATTGTAACTTTTATGCAACAGGGCCCAGGTGAACCTAAAAGTCTGCAAAATGAAACTTTATTGCAAATGGGCACGTTAGATCAATCGGCAAAGCATCTGACTCTCTAACCAACGGAAGAGGGTTCCACCCCGTGCAGATGATTGAAGCCTGCATTGCATGTAAACATGTCCTTCCCCCTGCTCCGTGATGTGGGCTATGTTACAATGGAAAACACTGTCCCTCGGATAGGAGGTTAAATGGAGGCCCCTTGTTGAGGAGAGTCACTTTCTTTACACGTTAAGAACCCGCTGTGCTATTCGTATAAGAGTAGGGGGAAACCCCACCTGCGCTCCCCCAATCAGTTACATCGGGAGGAGAGACATTTAAATAAACTTTGTTGGAGCTAAATGCATTACCTCGTGAAGATGTACCTGTCACAGACTGTAAATGTATATGTACAGATGTGCTCAAAAGTTAGTGAACGCCACCACAAATGCACTCCTACATGCTGAGTAGTGACTTTATTTTATTTCCAGGCAAGACAACAAGAATATGTACACGAGGAAGAAATTACCACCGACTAGTGCCTGAGGATGACTAAAAGAAAAACTAGCTTCTGTTATGAAGCTCTCCTCACTAGTCGGGGTTTACAAAATATACAAAAATAAAATCTGTATAAAATGGCAATAAATGTTTAGATGCATTACTTATTAAATCAAAGAACTTAATAATAAAGAGTGTTTGTTTCCATGTGCAATTATAATATAGAGACAACAACGCTGCAATGTCTGGCAAGCCCAGAGAAACAAGCTTTATTAAATTATGTAGGGACAGTGATTTTCCGCGATCGCGGAAAACGGACGGAATTCACGGAATCGGCCTTTTGAAACGGAAAGTGGCTTTTCAAATGGAAAGTGGCTTTTCAAACGGAAAGTAACGGAAAACACGATTTTTCCCAAAATGCACAAAATAGCAACAGAAATTAATCCCAAATCCTCAACAAAATACAAATATCAACTAAAAAAAAAACAATCTCACTTTGCAACAACAATCATGACAATCAACACATCGTAACTACACTCGAGCCCCTCCATCACTCGATCGTATCTAAATTAGTTTACACTCACGTCCGCATATAAGGCAGAATACAGCCGTGTGTTGCTGCCCTCTGCGTTCGGTCATAATATCATGATCATGGTGATTCAACAAATACAAAATGGCGGATAGGCGGAAGTCATCGACTGCTCGAAACGATGTCCGAAAAGTCCCCAAATCAGCGATAAAATCCCATTTAACCATAAAATAATGCGAATAATATGAAAGGTGAGAATGTATTCATGTTGATTATGTTTCTCTAAAGAGTTTTTGAGCTCGAATCTCTTCGATTCAAATGGATTTTAAAGCGATGTTAGTACATTGGTAGATGCAAATTTTGTCCAGCGCTTGCATTTTGACATCGCTACTCATTGCGTATTGGTTTTCTATGTAAAAGAAATTGTCACTTTTTCATGTACACAAAGTCTATGGGGAAACGGAATTTCCGTTTTCAGACGTGCTGAAACGGAATTTGAGATTTTTAGAAACGGAAAATCACTGTCCCTAATTATGTACTATTTTATCACTTGAATTCAAAATTAAATATCAAAAACCTGGCAGCACTTTTGAATGTGTTCATTTTCTGGTGGGGTTCACTAACTATTGAGCACCACTGTATATATACATGGATACTTACTGTGAGTTGTTTACTGTACTGGCTACAGTCTGGCACCGTTGATGGGAGATGAACCCCTATATCTAGTCTAAGACAACTCTCAAGGATGGACCACTTGTGGGGGTTCGTCTGATACTTGAGATCCGCCGGCCTAGCTGTGCACTGCAAATAAACAACAAAAAATTAATCAATTAAAGTAGTGATAGAACCTGTACTTCAGGCCCCACTTAAATATTTTCTTTAATATTTTCAGGAGGCTACTTTTCATCACTTACTGCTTAAATCTGCAACTACTCTGCTGTGCAAACCCTTCACTCGAGTTAAGGGTCTGTATGTGCAGTCTACTCATGCCTTGTGTACTGAAGGCCCTTTCGCTCGCTGAATTGAATACGTGCAAGTCTTTGCGTGGAGACACACTTGTTGATCAAAGTTTCAATCAGGGTCTGTGCCTGGAGACTTATCAACAACAATGGTTACGCTTTAAAATTGCAATGATTGGGGACTTCCAGGCCTCCACTTTTTTAGTTTCAAGGGCTCTTTTTTAATTATTTTTGGCAGCAATCGCCCCTTGGTCCTGTATTTATTTCCTGTGTTGCTTAACCAATACTAATTCTACATGTTCAGGGAGAAATTAACAGTTTGTTTTACTTGACATTAAAGAGAAATGCCAGTAGTTGCAGTAAACACTGATTTCATGAGAAAGTCTGTAAAACCAGGCTTAATTGTCAGTATATCATCGAGGATCTAGATCTGGTACAGTTACATTAACTGAACTTTGTGAAATCTTGAAATCTACGCTGAAAAATGTTCACACTGAAGTTCACCAACACAGATAGGCACACGTGGGACAGTGTATTATTATTGCTGGAATAAAGACCCGACGGAAGTGACCGAATCCGCGCTTATTTTGCTTATTTCTCAGCAATTACACAATTTCTTCCAGAATCCTTTGGCACATATTTTTTACTCATACAAACAGACACTTGGGTGGTCAATTATATTAGATTCTGTAAAAAGTCATTTTGAGATCGTTACCAAAACTGGAATTTATCTTTAAGGAGAAAATTAGAATATTTCATATTTCATGTAATAAAATACAAAAGAAATAGCGGATGACGTCATCAGTCTCCTTATTTGCACACTGACCACGTGCATAAAGCTGTTTAAATTAAGCGAAACTTTAAAATGCCATAACTTTGTTATTTTACATCTGATTTTGATGAAATTTTCAGTGTTATACTTGTTAGATTGATCTTATTTCATTCTCATCAACTTTTTGTTGGGGTGGACTTATCCTTTAAAGAAAAAAATTGCACTTACCTTATGGTCTAAGACATTGATTGTTTTACATGTTGTTCTGAATGGGCAAGCTAAGGACTTATAAATGAAAATATTAATAGTGGTGTTTTGCTTTCAGTCATTAAAATGTGAAATACATGTAGTAGTATAATAATAACAACTAGAACATTTATAAGGTGCTTAATACAGATGTTTTGAAGCATTCAATTTTCTGATTATTTATTAATTGCTACAATTGAATTAAATTAAACAAGAGTGTACTGAATAAAATCAATAAATGAATAAATGACCAAATCAATAATAATCATCATCAACATCACCATCACCACCATGATCATTCGTCTGCATGAAATTATTGCTACAATGTAGCTGCAAATTATTGGTGTTATTCTGAAATTCATAAACCCTGGGTTAAATAAGACCACATTTTTATGCAGTGCTGCCATGTAAAATTTATTCATCCTGTTGTATAAAATTGTCAAACAATTATAATTGTGATAAAGTTAAAAAAATAGGAAAAGATTAAGGTATAATGATATTTGAATTGCCATGAATATGGAATAAAAATAAAATAAAATAATAGTGATATCTTATTGAGCGCACACACCGTCCAGAGACGCTCATGGCGCTAGCGCAGCAACAGTTAATAAGTACTATCAAACCCAGTGTTCCATAGGAGTGTGGTCTAAAATTCTTGCCTTGAGACTAGCTTGGACTCGAAATATTATTATCATGATTATTATTACTATTATTATTAATCAGTTTTATCAAGAGACTTTCTGGTTGTGCTACAGATATGAAGCACACTCCATCCCGTCTTGAATCGAATTGCGGCGTAGATAAAAATAGGATGACATTTTGATTGCCATGAATAATAATATGTAATAAGTATTATGAAACCCAGTATTTCACCTTTGCACGTTAAGAACCCACTGCACTATTCGAATAAGAGTAGGGGGAAACCCCGGTGTAGTGGTCCACCTGCATTCCCCCAACCATATATATCGGGAGAGACCCGCGTGTCACAGTTCTGTGCCCGCCCTTCAAGGCGACCGAGATTGGCTTGCTCCTCCTCCAAAAATGCGCCTTTGAATGTCTTTGACAGATATATGGCGCTATACAAATGCTGTGCATCATCATCATCTTCCATCCTAGAGTTGTCTAAAATTCTGGATTAGACTACAGTGTAGGGTTAATACCTTGCCTTGAGTCTAGCTTTGACTCAGGCATGAGAATGACTTTCTTGAAAAATATCTGAAAGGAAATTAAACATACGGACGGGGTTCCAGGGGCAGTGCCCCGGCGGGGGTTCAGGGAGCAGCGCCCCCTGAAGCTCCTGGGTTTTAGCATTTAAAGGGGTACAGGAAGCCATTCTGGAGTACCAATTTGATAGAAAAAGGAACCCATTGTGGAGTACCAATTTGACAGAATAAGGAAATAAAAATTTTACAAACTATACAATGCAATTTGTACTTTATGAACACTGTTTGTGTATAGACCTATACACCACACCTATAGTAAAGTAAACCATGGACCTATCACAAAAAATGGACATTCGACGAATCCCCTCCTTTGGGCCAAAGACCGTCACCGCTAATCATTTTATAAACAGAGCGCTGGCAGCTGACGCCCATCAAGCCGGTCGTAAAACACGTTCTCACTGATGGACAGCGGAAATCAATTGTACGCTGCTCCTACCCATTGCGATGTTGTTCGTTCACTTAATCAAAAGCAACGCACAGCAGCGAACATTAGCGCTATGAAAATGATAGCAGAAACAAGAAAACAGGCGTGTATAAACGTATTTTTTACGTACATCGCGATCAACCGTAAATGAAATGCATTGACATCGCATACATTCGTAATTCCGAAGCTTCGTTATTCCGAAGGTTCGGTTATTCCGAAGGTTCGTTATTCCGAAGGTTCGTATTTCCGAAGGTTCGTAATTCCGAAGGTTCGTTAGTCCGAAAACAAAATGAGGTTCATAATTCCGAAGGTTCATTAATCCGAAAAAGAAATGAGGTTCGAAATTCCGAATGTTCGTTAGTCCGAAAACTAAATGATTAACTAACCTTATTTCGTTTTCGGAATAACGAACCTTCGGAATAACGCCACAAATGTTCGGATTAACGAACCCTATTACGTTTTCGGATTAACGAACATCGAGGTATAGGCAATTTGCTTGTTTCGGAATTACGAACCTTCGGAATAAAGAACCTTCGGAACTACGAACCTTCAGAATTACGAAGTGTAACCCATTGACATCACCTTGCAGATCTGTATATCTACGGCAAAAAATTCGATGAAAAAATCTGCGGAAAAACGTAAAAAATTCATCTTTTTCGGACAGTATTGATGTCGATAGTAGCGCTTACCTTCGGTCAGAAGTGGATTTTCATATGGGCATAAAATTCCACAGGATTGATGAAATTTAACGGGATTTTTTTTTATGGTCAGACGACAATCGCAAATTATAGACAGCCTAAAATAATGTACTGAAAACCGGATATGAATTGCACATTGCATTCTAGGTAATGTAGGGACTTTCCCTATTGGTAATCGGGGCTACAACATGACCGTCTTTGGTCGAAAGAGGGCCAGTGATCGATCGGTGACGATCATTGGCCGAAAGGAGCTTGTGTAAACAATCGCCCCGGGCGGTCGTCGTAAAAACCGCGTAAAGAGAAAGTTAAGGGTTAGGCAGCAATTTTGACAGCTGGAAACAGGTGGTGGTCATAAAATGCTCTCGTTGAATGTCCATTCGTAATAGGTCCATGAGTAAACCATATGCTGCTGACATCGAGAGACAATTATGGAACACAAGCATGTACAATGCATTAGACTATTCTGGAAGCGACAGAAGTATTTACCCAATCATCTGTTCTTAGCTACCTGGTTCTAGTTCACTTGTATTCATGTGAACTAGAACCAGGGAGCTACCCCTGCAATTCTCATTAGGCCTGGGAGTAAACATCAATTGATCGAATGGTTCGAATGGCTTGCAGCCGATCGCCAATCGATAAGCAAAATTCACACTAAACGAATGTTTGGCAGATCCCGATTATGACTTTGGGATAACTCGAATACCCAAGTAATAATAACAAAGTGACAAGAAAACAATGATGAAAACGGTTTTCGAATACTTGATACAGGTTTAAAAATGATGTTACTGAGGTAATTTGTCAAAAATGATCAATGATTGTACCACATTCCCCGACCGGAAAGAGCTCCGAAAATGTTAATCCCACCTTGCCCTCGATACACAATATTTTGTCTGCGTGCAAAACAGAAAGTAAACACAGAACCAGCTCATTGGAGCTGATTGAGCTGATTGGACCTTCGATAGCCAATGAAACTTTTGGGGGAACAAAGAAGAAGAAGCCATGTGCTTCCCTTATCAGGAAAGGTCATGACTTCAGAAATAAATTGACCCCTCCCCCATCTCTGTGTGTGTGTGTGAGAGAGAGAGAGGAAGATAGGGGTGAGAGTTGGAGAATTCCTTTCATGTTTCAAAACAATGCAAACTTTTTTACATCCCCCTCGCACAATCAAAACAGGATTCCAACACGCACCGCCGTCTTCTTTCTCGACTAGTCTCCAAAAGCAGACCCAGTTATACATGTAGGTTTAATTGATAAAAATGTGTAACTTTGAAAGTTATTTCAAATGAAAATATTTTGCAAAATATTTTTTTGAAATACATGTGCAGCATCATGGGGAATGCCACAAGTGGGGGAGGGGACATGGTGTGGGCAAGGAATGATATTTTTCAAGAAGTGAAATGCACCACCTGCGTCTCAAAGAATACTTCATGAATGAGATGTTTACCATCTTTTGACTCGGCTGATCTGGTCTGATTCATTCATATGCAGGGGTGTGGCACTTGGAGGGATGCATGCATGATACCAGGGTACCAGCGTTGATTTAGCAAAGATTTTAATTTGAACAATAAACTGAAAGATTTAATCTCATTTCATGTAGTTTCGTTTGATATAAAAATCATGGAGGAGGAAAAACGGCCTACTTTCATTTATGATAAACATGTGACTTTGATGGAGATTTCTTCATTCGGGAGGTCACCAAAAAGTAGGTCAACTATTGTGACTTCAAAGACATGATTCCCGACGAACAATCGAATCATTCGGTAAGGATTTAGCCTCGCGGTGACTCGCTACCCCCCAATATTATATCAAATTCACATCGAACTCTGAGACCACAGACTTTGATGAAAAAAATCGGAATTCCGATAAAAATCGGACAATTCTCATGCCTGTTTGACTGGAACTCATTAATTATTATCATTATCATTAATATTACCATCATCTACACGTATCAGTTTTATCAAGGATACTTTCTGGTTGTACTACAGATATGAAGCACGCTCCATTCCATACTACTATCCCGTCTTGAATCCAAGCCAAGTAGAAGTCTCTTGTTAAGAAGCTTGTAGATCGCGAAGAGTGCCTGGCGAGCCTTGGTTGCCATGGGCATGGCCTGGTTTGGGGTGCAGACGTAGAACACGCCTATCACTCCCACACCACCCGGTAGCATACATGTCACCTAAGAATTATTAAGTCAAATTTTAAAAATATGAATAACATCTTCCAAATCAATGCAAACAAAAGAGTTTCAAGTCTGTAAATCAAATTACAGAAGATACATGTAGATTAACAAAAGTAGATTAGGACTTCTACATCAATTAAAATCAAAATGTTTAATATTATATTAGTCTATCAAAAGCTTTGGTAAATAGTCAGTAATGTGAACACAAGATATTACAATATTTGAGAAACTTAGAAGGCCTAGTCATTTAATGCAATTTTAGCCATTAGAATTTTAATATTTAAAGACATTTTCCAACCATTATAATTGTAACTTAGGATTGAACTTTACATAAAAAAACAGGGAAAAAAAGACAAAAATATGCAGATATCTGATATTTTGATCAAGCACTCAGTCAAATTCAATTTTGATGTAAATTTTCCAAATTAACAAAACAAGTGGAATGCCTATGGCAATCTCGCCTGCATTGCGCGATTCAATGTACAACAGCAGTGCTAACTTTGAAAACTATGATTAATTATTCGCAAAAAAATTAATATGATAACAGAATACTAAGTTCATTGACCCTAAATGACCTTTCACCTCGATTATTTGACCCGAAACTCATGCAAAATGATCAGTGATACAAGACTATCCTTAGACTGTCTACGTTTCAAGAATGAGAAACATACTGTAAACATTCAAAGTTATGATGATAACATATATTTAAAAAAAAAAAAAATCTCTGGCCCCAACATGTCAAAATTCACTGACTTTGATCATCTTTTTTCTTCTGAATATTCTTCATTTTACTGATCTTCATACCTGTCTGGCGTGTTCAGCAACCCACTGTTCACATAAGTTTTCTGGAGACTGCTGATTTTCGCTGCTCCCATTGTCTCCTTCCTCACAAGGTGTTGGGATCAGGTGTAGGGCAGCATCCTTCTGTGATGAGCACTACGGTAATGAAAAGAGTGAGAATCATAAACTTATTTGGTTACATGATGATGATTGATGGTGATGACGAAAGGGACGAAGATGATGACGATGATGATGTTGATGATAAAGATGATGATGAAGAAGATGATGATGATGAAGATGATGTTGATGATGATGATGAAGATAATGATGATTATGATGAAGATGTTGATGATATGGATGATGTTGATGATGATGACGATGTTGATGATGTTGATAATGATGACGATGATGTTGATGAAGATGGGATGATGGAGATGATGATAAAGACGTTGATGATGATGATGAAGATAATGATGTTGATGATGATTATGATGAAGATGATGAAAATGATGATGATGAAGAAGATGATGAAGATGATGATGATGAAGATGATGATGTTGATGATGAAGATAATGTTGATGAAGATTATGATGAAGATGTTGATGATGAGAATATGGATGATGAGAATATGGATGATGTTGATGATGATGGGGATGATGAAGATGATGAAAATGATGACGTTGATGATGATGTTGATTATTAAGATACTCCCATTTTCTCCTTCCTCATACAATGTTGGGAACAGGTGAATGGCAGCATCATTCTGTGATGAGCACTTTAACGAAAGAGCAAGAATCATAAACTTATTTGGTTGCAAGCATAAAGGGATGGAAATGATGATGAAGGTGATGACAATGATGTTGATGATGATGTTGATAATGAAGATGTTGTTGTGGATGTGCATCTTGAAACTTGGCGAAAAGATGATGATGATGATGCTGATGACAATGTTTGATGAAGATGATGTTGTCGATGTGCGTCTTGTAACTTGGCAAAAGACAAAAGAGAACAAGATGGCGACGTAAACATCGCAGCAAGTCTTCCCCAACTTTTCAAGATATCTTTTGTTTTTTTAATAAATTCTTTGACTTAAAAATGGAATCAATATCGTATAGATCTAAATGTAAGAAATGAAGTTGTATCCCATTTACATGATTTAGGGCTAGATCTTTTAGAAGTAGAAATCTTGGGGGCAAACATTTCAGTTTTTCGCGGTACGGGTACACAATCCCTAGCTCCGTGGAGAGTAAGCACACGTAAGTGAAATATTTTTACTCCTAGCCCTAAGAGCCTCCTGCCTGGCCAAGGACCACCATCATCTGATCATACCATTTTTTTGTTAAATCTGAAAATGACTGCCTAAGTTTTTTCCAAGAAAATCATATATTTATTTAAATGTTTTGAGATATTTGGTACACTCACTCATAACAATACAAGGAAAATGATCAACTGAAAGATTTTGTGAAATAATTAAGAGGAAATTTATGTTAAAGGAGAATGAAACTCTTGGAGCAAGTTAGCTTTTGTGAAAGCAGAAAAATCAAAGAATAAGATCAACAAAAGTTTGAGTAAAATAGGACTAGCAATAGAAGAGTTATGAGCATTTGAAAGTCGAGATCACTAATGCTATGGAGATCCTCCCATTGGCAATGCGACCAAGATCTATGATGTCACAGATGAACAACTCTCCCCTTTTAGACACTGAAAATATACCCCAAAACATCTATTTTTGCTCATTCTAATCATATGACAAACGATTTATCAATGATATAATGTTGTGAAACCTCTGTACTTGTCCTCTCATAAAGAGAACACCTCACCTTGTGATAGACTCTATAAAAGTGAGAGTATAAGTGAAATAAGTACTATAAAGTAATGAGGGAGTTGTACGTGTGTGACATCACATATCTTGGTCGCATTGCCAATACTAAATACTATATAGGAGGATCTACATCATAGCACTCCTAGTACCAATGAGGTCCAAACATTAGCATGTATGGACCTCATAGGCGACAATCGTTAAAAACAGGTTAGAACTTCTAACCGTACTGTTTCCTGCACCCAAGTATGATATTACTCCCAAAATATGAGTTTTGTCCTCGTTTGTTTATCATTTATTAAAAGATTGCCCATTAAATATATTCCTATTCCTAATTTGAATTTAATAAAATAAAGGGAAACTTACATTTGAGTCATTTTTCGATCTTTTTTTGGCAGTCAGTCCGGTCACCGTCGAGTGCGATCAAAGCGGTATGAAGCTGATTTTCAGATCACGTGATACGTGTGGTCATCACCTGATCAATCGACTATCCTTTTTTAAAGACCGCAACAATTATAAATTTTATTATAAAATATATATAGAATAAATTATTGCATAATATTATGTATATTTCTACAATTAAAAAATATTTTGTGATATAAATTTAATATTTTACGTAAAAATCGCTATTGAACAAAATATTTATTAAAAAATAAAAAATCAAACAAAATAAAAAAGCCTTGGACACAGTGCAAAAAACCTAACGATTTGGCCGCGTTGTTAACAACTATCGTAAGGGGCGCTTTATTTATAAATAAAAAAAAATGTACAGCTGTCTACCGCGACGTGGTTTGTCGCAAGATTTGGGACAAATCCGTGGGAATTCTGGAGAAAATACATCAAAAGAACTGGTGAGTACAGACCTTCACGTTTATAATTTCGTGGAGCTCAATAAATCGCTCTCCTTATTTTTTTGAGGAGCTCAATTGAGCTCCTCAGAATCGCTCTCCGTGAGGAGCTCAAATCAATTCATTACAATACATGTATGATAAATTGTAGATTTTTCCTAACATTGTATATATATGCAATAGCTGTGTTAGCTATTAATTAATCTGTGGTGAAACTAGGCCTGGGTCACGTCAATACGTTTACAAGAGGTCGTATGCACTACTGCTAAAAAAAAAAAAAATAAAAAAAAAAATAAAAAAAAAAAAAATTGAAAAAAAAAAAATTGCTAAAATTTTACATTTTACATCTTTAAATCCATGAAATGGTCTTCTTTTTTCCATAATACCTTGAAATTACTTTGATTTAGTTGAAAACTATCAGAAAAATGAAGAATATTCACCTCTTTCCCGACTCTGATTTGAACTTACCTCGGTAAATATTGTAGTCCCACATGTAGACTTCCATGGTGCTGCCATGAAAATCTACATATGGGACTACATGGGACTGCAAATATTTACCGAGTTTAAATTAAAATCAGAGTCGGGAAAGAGATGAATATTCTTCATTTTTCTGATAGTTTTCAACTAAATCAAAGTAATTTCAAGGAATCATGGAAAAAAGAAGACCATTTCAAGGATTTAAAGATGTGAAATGTGAAATTTTAACAATTTTTTTTTTTTTTTTTTTTTTTTTTTTTTTTTTTTTAGGAGCGCGATTTTTTGCTCTCCTTATTTTTTTTTAAGGAGCGCGGTAGGAGCGCCGGCGCGATCGCGCTCCTCAAAAATGAAGGTCTGTGAGTACCGTTTAAACATTATCAAATTACTAAATAGATTATACATACCTTGTAGATTTAGTTTTTAAGGTGATATTAGTGCTTAGTTCTAAGCTAGGGAGGCCCAAACGCGCGTGAGCGGAGTCCCACTTTATTAACACGGATAAGTATTGCGGTGTCGCCTAGAGTGCATCATAGTAGAAGTAGTATGGTAGGGGGTCCTAAAGCTGCGCGGGTCCTAAAGCTACGCACCACTCATCGCGCACGCAGTTTTTATGGCAAATACGCACTCTGTGTGTGGAACTGTGACTGCAGAGTGACGAACGATTCCTATTCAATTTTTTCAACAGAGGCTGCAGTAAATCTCTAAATGCAGAGAAAACCAACAACTGTTTGGAATTTTGGAGTTATATTCGCTTTAATTTCATTTTATCCTATAATAATTTGAATATATTTTAGAAATTGAGGCACAGGAAATACTATTTTTTGTATGATAAATCGAGTGCGTAGCTTCAGGACCGCTTCTACATCGGGCGGCGAAATCAAGAGGTGTTCGGAAAACACGGTGGGATTTTCGTATTTGTGAGTTTTGCGATATTTTCTTCTTGGTTAACGATCTTTAGAATGTTTGCCACAAATTAGTGAAAGATAATTTGTTGAAATATTAAAATTGGGATAGTTTTTATTGTTTGAAAACAAAGTGCGTAGCTTTAGGTCCCCCCATCATACATGGCATTAGTGATCTCATTATTCAAATGCTCATAACTTTATTATTATTCATTCAATCTTCCTCAAACTTTCAACAATGTGTTTCTTTGATTTTTCTCTTTGATATGGATTCAGCTGGTTTCAAGGGTTTCATTCTCCTTTAAGTTTTAACTCAAATCGTTAGGTGCGCAGACTTGGGGACCACCATCAGAGAACTAACATAATTTAAAACGTATGGGACTATGATTTCTTTTCAAATCTACAATAATGGTTCATTGTCATGATTGTGTCGAATTAACATCGTATTTTTTTCTTACCTTCCCAACAATTAGGCCAAATACAAAGCTCTTATTTTCTATTAACTTCCAAACTGATTGTTCTATCTCACTTTCAGCAACAATCGTCTTTCCCATCTTGGCTATTTCGTGATCACAGCTGCGATGATTGAAAAAAGTCTGTCTCCCTCTAGAGTTCTGCGCTGAATAATCATGGATTTCTTCAATTCGCGATCGGTGTCCGTATTAATTTTTAACAACTATATAGGCCTATTTAGAATATTTATCAATTTTAAAATTTCATGAGAAAATCATTTGCAAGCATAAAAAAAATCGATGAATTCAAGGTGAAATTTAAATGGAATACATTTCTTTCTTAATCCAATAAATTCACATGAAGGAAAATGTGTTTCTTATAACATTAAATGAAAACATAATTATTCTGAGTGATCAAATTCATCAACTGAAACAGTAACATTACATAGCCCTAATTCTTCCGCCAGTCAAATATAGTTTCAAAGTTGGTGATATTTCTTCCCAGTTAGGGAAAAGGATGTTCACCACTTACCCTCCATAGAATTAGTGTAAGATAGACAGTCATATTAATTAACTTTTGTTAATCAGCTCCCGAATCAGCTATATCAAATTAATATATCGTTTGCCTTCCAGATGTGAATAGGCTCGTGCGACCTGTTACCTGTGTTATGACATATGGCCTTTTCTTTTTTAAATAAAGTCATTACATGCTTTTATTTCACATCTGTACACACATTATCACAAAAAAATATTTAAAATATCTACGTGCTATGTATAATGACCCGTTTTGATGCTACTCCTACAAGCAATATGCCCAATGGATATAGCCCAACAATGGATATAATGTAGGGCACACATTTCCAGGAATATAAAGGTGTGGATGAGTAAATTAGTATATCAGATCCTAAAACACTTACTGTCCCCCAACATAAGTACCAGATTTTCATGAGATTACATGAGATAACAATAAAAGAAATAAGAATTAACAACAATATGCAAAAGTTGTGCGTAGAGTCTAATATAAAGTCAATCTTCCTAGGGCTTATAGACATATGTAGAGAGTGATATGACAATCAAGAAGCAGGGGCCGCGGAAGCGGGGGGGGGGGGGGGGGCTGGGGGGCTTCAACAACATGGATATTCCACTGCAATGCTTTCCAGGAAGGTACCCTAAACAACATATTAAAAGTCCCAACAGATCCAAGCAGTGGAAATTTATGAAATTTGCATACTATGCAAATTATGGCAAAAAAGTTAGGAAAATAATTCAAAGATTACAAATTCAATGTCTAAAACAATTTAATTTCAGTGAAGTTTTATGATAGATAGCTGAATTCAATGTTTTTAATGACAAGTGGAAACTAATCTACCTCATTTGCATATTATGCAAATAAGCATCCTTTTGGAAAATATTTCATAAATGTTATGCTTTAAAATTATATGCTGCTATCACAACAAGGACGTTGAATACATTTTATGTTGAGCTTAATGTTTGTAGTGTTAATTTGCATATTGATATGGGAAATCAAGTAAAGAAAACAATATAAATTGAACGGAAGTTCATAATAAGTTTAACCTATTTATTTGACTTTTAAATAAAACGTGCAAACAAATCTACTTCATTTGCGTAATCATGTTATGACCATCCTTATATGGGAAAATCCAGAAATTTCGATATGTCTCTAACAAACAGTACAGTTTCATAGACTTTATATTCATCAAGCATGATCCGTCCATTCTGATTTTCCTGTTCGTTTATTGTCTGGAGCAGATGAAAACGGACGGAGCCACCCCGAAATGTTGCTTGTCCGCTGTATCCGTTATTAATACGTTTTGTGTCCGTCGGCCAGTGGGACCAGGTCTTTACTTCAGTGATGAAACCTATTATTCCTCATTCGATCAGATTTCTGTGGATAGATAACACAGGGTGTTTTCACTTTTGTAACAATCTCTATTATCCTCAGTATTTCAGAAATAGATTTGTCGGTTCACGTACATGTAAATATGTCAAGCCTCTACTCGTATCAAAGAATACACAGTACAAACAATGTCTAATGCGACATTGCTGTGTTTGACATAATGCTAACAGGTTTTGAATGAAATATTAAAATATTTTAATGGAGTATAGTGGGTTGGATACCCAATTACGTCGTTTGTACATCAGTACATCATTTAATTGTCTGGAGCACTAGCGTACCTACGGGGGGGGGGGGGCAGGGGGGCACTCTGCCCCCCCTGACGAGCCACAACCCATACAAAAGACATATACCTGCCCCCCCTGACGAGCTTAAAAGACCTTTTTTGCCCCCCCTGACGAGCTTGAAGGCCGATTTTGCCCCCCCCCCCTGTGGAAAATCCTAGGTACGCCACTGGTCTGGAGTATATAGTTAAAATCTGTGTTGAGTAGAAGTTGTAAAGAATGTCGCCAGAAAGCATGTCAGCAGCTATCTAATATTATGCACATCAATATTTATCCCCTCCAAGTTTCACATTATCAATATTAAATTTTGTGACATCATTGAACTATATGTTTCATCCCCGTTTTCATGTAGCCCTCTTAATCCAGTCCAAATTCTGCCAGATTCCTCAAGTTCAAAATTTGAAGAAAGCAGACTACACAGAAGAAGAAGTCCGACGTCGCGAATAATTCTGTGCATCAGAATAGTATGATATTTTTAAATAGGCACATTTGATGCTTGTATTTCCTTCTTCAATTTCTTCTAGCTATGTGACGGTAGGCCTACATGTATATCTCGTACTTACTGAGAGAGGCCTGGCCAGCTGCAAAGGACGAGGGCGTTTCTGGAAATTCTGGTCTTGAAATGTATTTGTTTTCTTGTTTTTCTCCTTTATTTTCTATATTAATCGACACATTTGCAGCCCCCGGTGCAGCCTCTCTATTCTATCCCGTCTTTATTTTTGTTTTCCCCTTTTAATTCCTCTTTCCCTTCCCATTATTTTCCTTCTCTCTCGATTTATTTTCCCCTTATTGCTGGGAAGATACAATGGTGACATGAATAGACAAGCTAACTAACTTATTTGATTGACCCCCCTTTGGAAATTATGCGAGTAGTTGTCGTCTATACGTCAATTCTCCAATGAACCAGTTTCTAACGTTCTCAACACTGTGTATATTATGCCGGGATACTATGTTGACTTTCAAACAAATATCCATCAAACTATAGTTTCCAACATTGTGTCAATGTTAACTGTCAACAACTCTCCAATAAACTAGTTTCCAATGTTGTCAACGTTGTGCCATTGTCGGTTGTTCAACAACTCGCCATCGAACTAGTTTCCAACATTGTCAACATTGTGCCATTGTCACTGGCGTAAATCCGTGTTGATGGGTGGGGGGATGACTGAAATATTTTGGCATTTTTTTGCAATCATGTTTTTAGATATGCAAGGAATTGTCATTGATATGTCCACAGTGGCGTACCGTGGGTCACGGCATTGGGGAGGGGGGCACCAGCAAAATTTTTGAATCACTAAGTGAGTGCGCGAAGTTGCCAGTTATACTGACCTAATAGAGACATTTTAAGGACAATGTCATTAAACGGATATGTATCTCACTGATCAAATAATGCGAGCGCGAAGCGCGAACTGATTTTTTTTTATATTCACACCTAAAAAGGGACAATATAATCAAATTTGTGTAATCATGATAGGTACCTGTCTCGCTAAACAATGCGAGCGCGAAGCGCGAGCTGAAAACTTAGATAATTCAGACCTGAAGTGGGGCATTCTAAGGTTTCTTTGTAGAAATTAACTAGGACCATACGTATTTCATTAACCAAATGATGCGAGCGCGAAGCGCGAGCTGAAAATTTTTGATATTAAGATTAGAAGAAGGGACATTTTAAGTACTGATTTTAGGAATTCATGAAGAGCAGACATATCTCACCAATCCACTAATGCGAACGTAATCACGGACAGGAAATGTTTCATATATAAGAAGACCTTAACATGGGGCAATCACTTTTGAGTCATGAAAAAGAAGCATATGTCACTACATAAAACAATGATAACTCAAATGCTAGGAAATATATTTGGTTTATATTGACTTGAAAACGGGATGTTTTAGTACAACAGGATTATATGTCTTGTTAAACAGACAATGCGAGCACCAGGAACAATAAAAAAACGACGTAGGCCCTGGGCAAATTATGTTTCATAAAGTTGTAACGTAACATAACATAATTATAATATAATATAACATTATAATGAATAATATTTTCTTCTTTCCCACTACGTTTCTCTTCCTTTCTCCCTTTTTTCTCCTTTTCCCCCTTTCCCCGTTTTCTTTTTGTCAGCCGATGGGGGGGGGGGGGGGGGGGATGTGCCCCCCATGCCCCCCGTAGTTACGCCACTGTATGTCCATATGGCAAATACCCCTCCAATATTATTTTTTTTTTTTACCCCATGATCATGATGGTTTAATGGTTTTATTAGAGATTACATTAAAAAAAGTTTTACATTCCATCTTAATCCCTTCCCAAAGACCCCAACATTGATGAATTGGAAGAAACAGGGGTTTATCTTCAATGTTATAATACGGACATAAGTATTTCGTTTGGAAATGGTGAAATGGCTCTTTATTTGCATTTTATGATTCAATGATATTGTTTTATTTGTTAAGCGGTATTTAAGGAAGAATTTTCACCAATAAAACAATTATCTCTTGTGATTTTTTTTCATTTCTTTTGTAAAAAGTGGGGGGGGGGGGGATGTTTGTACAGGCCATCCCCCCCTCCTCGAAAAGTGGGGGGGATATATCCCCCCATCCCCCCCCCCCCGGGATTTACGCCAGTGGCCATTGTCGACTGTCCAACAAATCTCCAAGAAAATAGTTTCCAACGTTGTTCCGTTGTCGGTTGTTCAGCAACTCTCCATCGAACATATAGTCAACGCTGTGCCTTTGTTGGCTGTTCAACAACTACCCTATCAAACTCGTTTCCAACGTTATGACATTGTTGGCTGTCCAACAAATCTCCAACACACCAGTTTCCAATGATGTGCCATTGTCTGTTGTTCAACAACTTTCCATCGAACTAGTTCCAACGTTGCCAACGATGTGTCATCGTCGACTATCCAACTGATCTCCAACCTACCAGTTTCCAACGTTGTGCCATTGTCGACCGTCCAACAAATCTCCAACACACCAGTTTCCAATGTTGTGCCATTGTCGGTTGATCAACAACTTTTCATCGAACTAGTTTCCAACATTGCCAACGTTGTTTCATCGTCGACTATCCAACTGATCTCCAACCTACCAGTTTCCAACATTGTGCCAGTGTCAGTTCTTCAACAACTTTCCATCGAACTAGTTTCCAGCTTTGTCAACGTTGTGCCATTGTTGGTTGGTTAATCAACAACTTTCCATCGAACTAGTTTCCAACGTTGCCAAACTTGTGTCATCGTCGACTATCCAACTAATCTCCAACCTACTAGTTTCCAACGTTTTGCCTTTGTCGACCGTCCAACAAATCTCCAACAAACTAGTTTCCAACTTTGTCAACGTTGTGCCATTGTCGGTTGATCAACAACTTTCCATTGAACTAGTTTCCAACGTTGCCAACGTTGTGTAATTGTTGGCTGTTCAGCAACTATCCAATTAAACATGTTTCCATCGTTGTGCCATTGTCAATTGTCCAACAAATCTCCAACACACTAGTTTCCAACGTTGTGTCTTTGTCGACTATCCAACTAATCTCAAACTTACTAATTTCCAATGTTGTGCCATTGTCGACCGTTCAACAAATCTCCAACAAACTAGTTTTCAACTTTGTCAACGTTGTGCCATTGTCGGTTGTTCAACAACTTTCCATCGAACTAGTTTCCAACGTTGTACCTTTGCTGGCTGTTCAACAACTATCCAATCAAACTAGTTTCCAACGTCGATTCAACGTAAATCCATCAAGTTTTTTCCAACGTCCAACGACTTTCAAGTTTCCAACGTAGAGCCAACGTTGGCTTGTAACCTGGGTTGTCTACTATTGCTTTAAGCAGTTTTCTGCTTATATTAAAATAGTTGGTCCCTGTATTTTCCCCTATTCAACTGTATCACATGCTTTATGTATAGCATACATGTAACTATCAATCTTTGTCAGCGTTGTTCATCTGTTTGATAGTCACATTTAAAATGTATTAGTTTATATCTTTGTTATTAAGTGAAATTGATATCTGGTAATATTGAATTCACCCTAGTGCAGTGAGGCGCGGATACAAAAGGAACATAATAATACAAAAACAAAGATGGATACAAAAATAGAAAGTTATAAAGGTAGCTCCAGTCATTTGAATTTTCTACACGAAGTTATAGACAACTGAGTAGTATCTGCAATGGCAGTGCTCACCAAAGTTTGCTTACAAAAGCCAAACTCATTGGGATTGAAGGAAATATGTCAACTAAATGCCTTTGTTTATGGTACACCTCTATTATGATCTGAGGTAGTATAGGTGGTTTACTTCCAATTCGTCTAATGCCAATTCGTCCAATTGCCAACTCGTCTACTATCATTTGGTCTACCATTACTTTGATCACTCACCACATGGTCTACTTTCATTTAGTCTAACGCCATTCCGTCTAGTAACAAGTTGGTCCAATAGCTATTTAGTCCATATACCATGCGGTCTAATTAATTAAAGTAAAGTGTTAATTGAGCAAAATGAATGAAAAGAAAATGTGTATTAGACCAACTGATTATTAGACGAAATGGTAATTATACGAACTGGTGATTAGACGAAGTGATGATCATGATGATTGGACCAAATGGTTATTGGACCAAATGGTTGTTAGACGAAATGTTGATGGACGGAATGGTATTAGACTAAATGAAGGTAGACCATGTGGTGAGTGGACTAGTTGGAAGTGGACGAATTGGCAATTTACCCTATACGTTGGGAATTTGGTTCAAGACGTGTAGTTTACATGCAATATATCAAAAAGAACAGTTTGGGTTTTCGGGGCAGATAATATTAGTTGGTATCAATTAAGTAGGGTACATAATATGATGTTAATTTTTAATTTCTAAGTTTATTTTTAGAAACCAATTTACTTTGAGACTAAACCTCCCCTTTGAAATAGGCCTATATGAGGTTGAAGGTTGCATGCTAATCGGTGTTCTGCCATGGTTGATGAAGCGTTGATGAAGCGGTTGATAAACGTTGAGTATTTGTTTTGAGAAATGAAATAAAGCATAACTGCACTTATTATGGCTTACTGCTTAAATGCAACAGCATTTACTACGAACCATTGCCTGGTGAGGTACTTGAACTTGACACCGAACAAGATAACAAGTAGTAATAAAAGTTAATAATTCACCTAAACTAATTGTTCTTGAGTGCTTACTTGGAAAAACTGCACGTTTCCATGAGCCTGAGGTTAGACTATTGACAGTGTAAGAATATTTCATTACATTGTATCTAAAACAATTTACACATCTTACAAAAACATGGAATTCGAAATTTTTGTGGTGAAAAATTCAGTCATACTTAATGCAATGCATAGGTTGTTAGATTTGAAATATGACAATCTATTAAGTGAAATACATTGATTTATCATGTTCATTTAGCAATAGAATTCATAAATATTTTATATTATACCAACTATTTACTGATTAAGGTGTGTAATTTTTTTTCTTGGCGGCTTGAGTGACATTTTAACCGAGGGTTTAAATTTTCCCATAGAACAGAGCTGTTAGGGAAATATCATCTACAGGGTTAATGTTCTATTACCAAGCATATTTGAAATATGCCAATCTGTTTGTTATAAATTATTTGTATATAAGTTACATAAATGTATTACTTAAGTTGGGCTATAAATACAGAAAGGTAATTCGAATCTGAACTACACCCCATCCACGTGACCTATACGATTGGTAACGTGAAATATAATCTAACGCGAAATCTAAATCGTCATGAGGACGAAGGTGGACTCGGTGGTCTGTGAATTCGTATAATGATTATGACCTGAAGACCTTCAAATATATTTATGAAGAGAGCTATTAGTCGAACTCTCAGGAAAATAAGTGAATGGGTCAGCTTGCAAAAGAATAATAATTAAGTAATTACTTAATAAAAAAGGGGAAAAAATGAGAGGGCGAGAGAAATGATAAGAAGCTAAATTGATATGATAATATGGACATTAAACAGTTATGAAATCAATCATTCAATATCATAAAGACATATTTTCCCCGAGCTTTCCGTTCCCTTGATATTGCCTAAAATATTCAATATTTTTTCAATGACAGGGAAACAGAGGCGTCGATCATGGGGGGGGGGGGGGGGGGGGGGGGGGGGCAGGGGGGCGATCGCCCCACCAATGAAAATATTGGGGGGCAAACATATCGTTTTGCCCCCCCCCCAATAATTCTGCATGTGCAAAAAATAAAATAAGATTGTAATATTACACAGAAATCAGCAAGCGAGATTGAGATACACAACTCGTTCTTTATTTAAAATCGTGCTCAAAATGTCAGCTTTTCAGAGTGGAATACACAAATTTTCAGCTCGCGCTTCGCGCTCGCATCATTTCTGTAGCAAAAACCCATACTTTTCAATGATTAAATAGGTGAATAGAATGTCCCGCTTTCAGGTCTAAACCTCAAAAGAACGAACGCTTCGATATGCAATAATCTTTTGTTGAATATATATCTTGTTCTGTATTAAAAACGTCCACTAAACTCAATTTTTTTTCAGATCGAAATATCAAAATTTTCAGCTCGCGCTCGCATCTTTTGCTTTTTTTTAGATACCCATCTTAATCATTGGTACCAAAAATGCTTAGAATATCAAGCTTTCAGGTCAGAATATAAAGAAATTTCAGCTCGCTCTCGGCACTCCCATTATTTGTGTATTAAGATATGTATTCTCCTCAGGAGTTACTACTACAAACAGTCCTAAACAGGCACCTTTTTCCTGTTATCAGGTCAGTATACTAAAAAATTTCAGCTCGCGCTTCGCGCTCGCATTAATTTGTTGATGAGATATCTCATGAGTCATATATATATATATATATATATACACTGTTGGTCATAAAGGTGGAATATTTTTTTTCACCAAATTTTCTCAGCGTAATTATTACAACATGATTTGAATATGGCATTTATGGTGCATGATAACCACTTTACTTTATAATTCTGCCTTTTACACACGTTTCACAGTGATATTTTACAAGTTTATGTCCTAAGCGATGGATGTCATGAGCATAGAACAACACTGACGACAATATACAGTAAATTAAAGGATCATGAGATATTTATTTTCAATCTCTCTTAGTTTTCCAGATGACTTTTTTTGTGATTTCATGGACAAATTTGCATCAAACTTGAGTCATTGTTCTTACTCAGTCACTAGTATCGGGTATGTCCACCCCTGGCACGAACCAGCGCATGCAGACGTCGTTACATGCTGTCCACTAGCGTGTTGATGACGTCAACAGGCATAGCGTCCCATTCTTCCCTCAGAGCATCTGCCAACTCCTGCAGATTTTGAGGAATGACCTCTCTGTCGTTGATGGCTCGGCCTAGGGCATCCCATGCATGCTCTATGGGGTTCATATCCGGCGAACAAGCTGGCCATGGCAACTGTACGACGCCCTCTGCCTCCAGGAATTCCTTTACTGCAGCGGCCCTTTGCGGTCTAGCGTTGTCATCCTGCAGTCGGAAATTGTGCCCATACACTCGTCTTGCATATGGAAGACAGTGGAACTCCAAGATATCCCTGTAGGCGGCGGCGTTGACGTTTCCGTCCGGAACCACCATTGGCGTTTTCCCTCCATAATGGATGCCGGCCCATATCATCACTGAGCCGCCTCCGACTTGAGTCGTCTCGTGGATACATTCATCACAAAGGTTTTCCCCGGCTAATCGACGAACTCGTTGTCTCCCATCCTTTCGGTCAAGGATGAACCGGCTCTCGTCCGTGAAGACCACATGTTGCCAATGTCCTGGATGAAGCCTTCTGTGCTCCCTAGCCCAAAGAAGACGAGCTACTCTGAGGTGAACAGACAGGCGTGGACATTTGGTCAACCGTCGTGCTCGGTAACCATGTTGGAGCAATCTGTGATTAACGGTTGACCGGGAAACGTTGATCCCATGATATCTCCTCCACAAGCGACGGAGACGGCTCGTGGGCAATTTCCGGTTTCTGCGGCTGAAATTCAACAGTTGGCGATCATCTCTTCTTGTGGTCAATCTGGGACGTCCTGGAGATTTCCGTGGCCGCACATTCCCCGCCTCACGTTGACGTTTCAGGATCTTAGAGACTGCACTCTGTGATATCCGTAGGACTTCTGCGGTATCAGTCTGCTTGTAGCCCTCCTGTCGCAGTGCTACCACTCTCTCGCGTGTTGCTGTTGCCGTTGGACCAGGCATAGTCCAGGGAACGTCTCTACCGATTTTTATTTCAAACGGTACAAGGAACTCGAAAAAATACAACCTTCTTATACACAGTGCTAAATCAGGGAAAGGGACAGAATATCATATGCATAGGCTTTTATAGTCTACAACAAAATAATTTATTACGTAATCCAAATTTCTCATGTTATAATGTCACCTGTGTAATGGGGAAACATTAAGTAATCACTCAATTACCATTTTGTCTACGCGCAGTCTTTCAAATACCAACAAAACTGTCGATTTTTATTCAAAAATATTTTATTCCACCTTTATGACGTACAACAGTGTATATAGGCATATGTGTGTGTGTGTGTGTGTGTGAGTTTGTTTTGTGTGATCGAGCGCCTTTGGAAAGTTGATTTATGATTTTGCCCCCCCAATCTGAAAAATGGATCGACGCCCCTGCAGGGAAATGTATCAAAGTTAATATCAACTGCACTCTATTGGTTTCTGTCCCCGATTTCCCTAAATCCTGATACCGGGAATGCTGTTCTTCTGTGATGGTTGTACCCCCCCCCCCCCACCCCACATAGCGCCAGTCTGAAGCACCCACAGACCATGATTGAAAATTTTACCAAGAAGTGGGTCTTGAAACTGGAAAAACACAGCTACGACGTGTGGAAAATCTGTGCACAGCCCCCCCCCTCGCTCTGCGATCCCTTAATGGATTTAAAAACTGCAGGCTTTGAAGCCCCTTTGAGATCGCTTCTAAGACCGCTTCTATACTGTATACATGATATAGTGCGCCCATTACACACACGTTAAACTGGTTTCCACTAAAATAGTTTGCGAAAGTAGGTAAGAACGCGTATACGTGGCCCTTTTCTCTTGTGCCATTTGGTCTGATTTTTTTTTACCCCTAGCATAAGACAGGGCCGTGTAAACGTTTTTTCTTTAAACAGGGGGTAATGGTTTAAATTCGAAAACAAACAAAAAGTTTTACTACAAAACAAAGACCAATTTTGAAACGAAAAATTTGGGGAGGAAAAAAAAGGGGGGGGGGATCGCTACAAAGTGAAGGTGATTTTGATCAATTTTTTTTCTATGTAGTATACCTACAAGATTTGAAGTGGAGGGGGGGGGGGGGGCTGTGCTGCTGCTACCTATGGTGAACAATCCATGCAGCACTTCAAAGTAAAAACATCTTGCGGGTGCTTAGCAGCCTCACCAACTCCATTTCCCTGGGACATGGCTTCAGGGATATCTGACTTTCTCCCTTTTGCCTAGTTCATGGTTTTAGTGACTGCAATGGAGAGAGAGATTGTATGAGAGAGGGAGAGAATGAGAGAGGGAGAGAAGGGGGATAGAGAAGGGAAGATTTGGAATAAAAGGGGGCGGGGTTCTACATAAGGGCGGGATGGCGAGGATCTTTCAAAACGCTTAACTTTATTGACTGTATGATAGTAAATGCAGCACCAACGCCGAGTGATGGGCTGATGTCCTTATATGGATATTTGGACTTCACGCTGAATCAGTTTAATGAGTATATTATTAAGAAAAATGAATATTCAATATTCGATCCGTGTGCAAACAAGTAAAGGATATTACTTCACAGCAAACTTCATGCGTGTCAACAGACGTTGGGCTAGAATTCAGAACGTATGGATTATTAATTGCTCTTGGTTTCGACAGACTGAGGGATATTGTCACGTTGGATATGTTTATTGGAAGCCTTCGGGTCCACTGCGGCTCTTCGACTGCTCTTGCCGATCTTCATCATGTTCATGTTATTCACGTTATAGGGCCAATGTCATTATGTGCAGGTAGGATTTTCTGTACTCAACATCGTTGTTGGATTGACTTCCGAGTATGATCATGGGTGATCTGATCACCCATGATCATACTCGGAAGTCAATCCAACAACGATCATATTTTCCCCAAAAAATGTTGATGAAATGCCCCATGGACTTGATGACAATTAGTAGGCCTACTTATTTAACGAAAATGATTATTACTCTATATTGCAAAGCTTAGATAACCACAGTATTTTAAAAATATGAACCTCGTAAAATTTGATAATTATAGACCTGCATCCATTCTACCTCTATTTCTAAGTTCTTGTAAAATATATTCTATTAATTTTGTCTAATTAAAAATATACTCTTGACTGACAGTTATTTATTAATAAAAATTTTGCACTGGAAATTCATGGACGTTTCTAAAGCTTTTGATATTATTAATCACAAAATACTTCTTTCCAAGTCCGAACACTATGGGGTAAGGGGCTTGCTACTCCCTTGTTTCAAAAGTTATCGTTCTGATAGATCCCAATATGTTGTTTTTTATGATAATTCATCAGGATTTTCCAGTATCACGCATTGTGTACAGCAAGGTTCTATCCTCGGTTTGCTATTGTTGTTGATTAATATCAATGATCTCATACATACCTGTAATAAATTAGATTCCAACCTTACAATATCTTAACTTACAAAAATGATATCAATGTCGAATTAGATGAAGTAACGACATGGTTTAAAGCAAACAGGTTATTAATAAATCCTGGTGAGACAAATTATATTACCCTTTTCCATAGACAGTTTCATATTTCTAATTTGTTAACTGATATTAATTCAAATTGACAAAATTCCAATTAATAAAGTAAATAGTGTTTGGTGTATAAATCGATCATGATATGCGATATGGGACACCCATGTACAAAAAGTCATTAAAAAGTATCTAAATGTATTATTATCCTGCACAAATGATTAATTATAATTCTTTCATGCTCTCATATCTTAAGTATTGTTTTAGAGAAATTGTAATCGAAAGAAATTAGACAAATAACTTAAATTTCAGAAAAAAAAACATTCGTATTTGCATGAGATGTCCCTATCATACTCACTTTGCCCAACTGTTGAGAAAACTTAGGTCTCGATGTTCATGTTTATTGTACTATTGCTCTACTTGGTTTTCTCTATTTTCAGAATAAATTACATGAATTATTTACTCTCAATCACTAAATTCGCCATCACAGCACCCTGTTAGAACTAATAATGTAATGAAATCTGTACCGACTGTACGAAACAATTTCCCTGTAATTTGGAAATCGGCCCCTAAAGATGTAATTGAATGTAAGTCAGTTAATTCCTTTAAAAAAATTGAAGCAGTTTCTTTATCTAAAGTATGCGTAGTCATTTCTTTATTGTAAATTGTCATCTTTTGTTCTTCTGCCTCTGTTGATATAATTCGGTTCGTATCATGTCTGTTTTATCTTGACAATTCTTTACAATGTATTATACATAATGTTTTGGGAATTGGGCATGTTCAAGGCCTCTTGGGTTTTTTTTGTCATACTTTCTTATATGAAAAGCACATCTTACTACCAGCTGGATGTCGTCAATTTAAAAAAGGTCGTACGTAGAAACACGTAGGAAATTTAGATTGGAAAATCAAATAAGACAAGAAAGAAATTCAAAAATAGGATTCATATATCTTTCAATTTTGTATGTACTGATGGATGAAGAAAACTGATATGTTATTTATTCTAGTATTGGTCGTTTCGTCTATTGAATCATTCGAGGGTGGATCGGGGTAAGAATTACCCCACCTAGGTGAACAAAATATCAGCTAGGAAAAAAGAAAGAAATACATGTAGATCTGAGAGGGAGATAAAAAGAAAGAATGACAAGATGGAAGCTAAACAATCGAGACCATGTTTGAAAGTTTGATCGACAATTAGTGGATGTTGGTCTCGAAACCGTACCAGTGCAAGCACAACTGTATGTGTGGTCAAGCATGTCAATTCCATGCAGACAGAGCTTTAGGTTGCATATTCTGACCACTTTCCACAATCATGACAGTTCCCGTAACGTGAGCGATTAAAAAAAAAATGTATTTATTTACTTAAAGGCGTCGCTTTTCAGACTGCTGTGGCGGCCAAGGCGACGGCGATATTCGTCAACATGATTTAGAACTTAAAAAGTATATGAAGCTAGTTCATGAAACTTGGACATATACATGATATAAGGATACTCAAGTATTACTAAACATCCTGCCTGAGTTTCACGTCACATAATCAAGGTCAAAGGTCGTTTATGTTCAATGGACTTAGACCATGTTGGGGAAATCAACATCAAAGTCTTGACCACTAGGGTTAAGTTTAGAAATTTCGCCATAACTTTGAAAGTTTATGGATCTTGTTAATTATATTTAGGCATAGAAGTAATGAAGTATCATTAAACGTCCTTCAGATAACATGGCCAAGGTCGAAGAACTTTGAACATATCTTTGGGTATTTTTGGATTGCCATAATAACTTTGAAAGTTAATGGATCTAGTTTATGACTTTACGACGTAAGAGCAATCAGTTATCATTAATTGTTTTGCACGAGTCTTAGGTCACATGATCCAGGTCAAAAGTTATCTATAGTAAACGAATATAGTCTTATTGTCGTATGAATGGTGTTTTTGTGACTAACTATTCAATAGTCGTTTTCAAAGTATTGAATCGCACAATGCAGGCGAGACTGCCAGGGGAGTTCCACTTGTCTACTAAAAATATTAATTAATAATGTTATACCCAAAGATTTATCATTTTCGACATGATCGAGAAGAAGAAAAAAGTGAACTGGAACAAAAAAAAGGCTACAGCTTCGTTGAGGGTCAATAATTAATGTGAAGTACATTGGATACTCGGTTATCATATATCTACATTTGCTCTTGACCTGGACTTACAAAGAGCTGGATAAATAACGCGAGCCTTCCTTTGAAGCATTGATAATCATCGTCACCTGATTATGTGCATCTCATATGTGATAAGTATCTGTTCATTTACAAAGGAGCAGTTTTCTGGTATTGGGTATTATAAATTTTCTTCTTTTTAATCTATTACAGAATTCGTGTGGCTATTGCAATTGTTTTGAGTTCCTGTTTGAATGAAATAGAAATCTTCCACCATGCATTGGCTTCTATATTTTACCTTGATCCTGATGAAATGTGGCGATATTGAGGTCAATCCTGGACCAAGGTTAGTATATACAAATAATGCACAGGTAAAAATGCGTTAGTGACAATATAGTCACTAACTTTCATTCCCAATCTCTGCTTTATATCCCCTTGAAATGATGTTGATTTAGTTGGAAACAATTGCTAAGATTATAAATTAAATTATATCCCCTTATTTCTTCATTAGAAGTCACATGTACCGTCCCTAGATTCGTAAGCAGTGACACCAACATTTGCACCTGCGACACTTACTTCAGGTTTTCTTTCATCTAAGGTATACTAGGGTTTGGTTGCAATAAATTAAGTTTAGGGTTAGGTTCAGGGTTTGCTATATTGTTTATTACAGGGTTGAAGTAAGTCATTTCCTTACTACTTAGTGTGTGAAATGTATAGCGGAGCAATTGTCGCCAGAGCAAATGTCATGGAACCTTCTGTCTCCGTGTGGTACCAGTATCGGAAATGCCATTTTTAAATATATAACTATATGTTTTATTGGGAAATCAATATCAAATCACAAATTTCACAAACAATTTGTCTGATTGGCAAACGATAAAAAGTTACAACATCAAACAATTACTAAAGAAGTAGCAGATTTTACATACAAAACCAATCAATAGGTGGCCATAAATATTAGGAGGAATGAATACAAAATGAACACAATAATTGCATAGTGCATGTATAACCGGGCAAAATATAATCCATTGGGAAAAATATACCTCCGTCGGGGAAATGAAATGTTACATTCAAACTCTAGGTAGGCAATATCTGCATATTGTTAAATATATTGCTCCTCATATTTAAGTGAACGATTCATTAATCCTAATTATGGTACAAGGACTATATCAATGTCCACTTCCATCTTTCAGGTAAACATTGTTCCTCCGCACAATAACAGTGGCAAGAGGACTTTTAAATACATCGGGACCATGGGAACCGAGGAGTGGAATAATCTTAGCACCAAACAACATCCCTCAACTCATTCCATGCTCCATTTAATGGATGGAAAATTTATAAGCCTTGCAATGCAAGAGGTGCAGCATTGCGTAGTTGATTTATATATTTATTTAGCAACATTTTACTCAAATTCTAATTTCTAATTGATAATCATTACTAGACATCTACTCATTTTTTTTCAATCAGCTGAACAATACTCTATTATCACTCACCCTTAATATTCCCGTTAAATCATAATTAGCAGTTTCCTTTTGTCTTAACTTTACAGTAATCTTTTCTTGCAATTTAATTTTGATCTCTTATTTGATTGAATTTTAATGTGTATTATATGAATGTGTTTTTAGTAATACTGTG
This sequence comes from Lytechinus pictus, assembly GCF_037042905.1. Taxonomy (NCBI): domain Eukaryota; kingdom Metazoa; phylum Echinodermata; class Echinoidea; order Temnopleuroida; family Toxopneustidae; genus Lytechinus; species Lytechinus pictus. Next base: position 17,220,137 of record NC_087252.1, on the reverse strand, counting down.
ATACCTGTACATGCCATTTTTATTTACATATTCTTTGCAAATATTGTACATAATTGATTTTTATCTCAGGGCCCTAGAGGACGTACAGCAGGTTGTGTAACTGAAAAAGGCCACCCTGATTAAATAAAACCGAAAATGAAAATAAATATAAATAAAACAAAGTCTGAATAACAAAAAAAATTAGCTTGCCCTTCACGTTCGCAATGTTTAATTCGTAAAATAGGTATCATGTTTATCGTTACAACGACTACAAAAAGAGCTTCATGTGTTTAGGTGTAATTCCAAAAAGAAGAAGAAAAAAAAAATCAGAATTGGGCTTGGCGCTCGCATTAGATGAATATTGTGAGATATGTATGCTCTTCAATAATTCCTATAAAACTTGCTCACATTATTTTAGTGCGATACATATTCTTTTAATGGCACAGTCCCTAACATGTCTCTATTAGGCCAATAAACCTGGCTATTGCGCTCAATAGGCACTTAATTTAGTGAGTTAAAGCAAAATGCTGGTGCCCACCCCAAGGCCGTGACCCATGGTACGCCACTGCTGATTTATTTTAAATAATTAGTTATTCATTAGGCAATAATTGAATTAAGCTAGAGATTGGCATTTAGTCAGGAAACTCCAGAACCTATCTTATCTCAGTAATTGAACCACAGATATATTACGTGTTAATATCTAAGTTATAAGTTTGGGCCAAGCTACATGTATAAGAAAGGGGTAGGCATTTCTAAGAAATTCTTATGAGAAACATGTTGTTATTGATTTACAGCAGCAATGTCAGTGACAAGGAGCTGATAAAGCTGTCAAAGCGAATTGCACCGGGAAGCTATGATGAGTTAGGTGTTAATCTCGGGTATTCCCTCGCTGAACTTGCACAAATCAAACAATGCGCCATAGATACCAAGGATGCATTGATCAAAATGTTCTGTGGATGGAGGGATAAACAACTTCCAGGCACAAACATCAGGACTCTTCTTGCAGATGCATTACACGAGAGTGAAATGGGTTCCCTTTCCGATGATTTATTGACAGGAGCTCCAGTCAAGACAAGTGAGTATAAGATTAGCTCAAAAGTATTGTCCAGAACTCAGATGTTCAATTGGAATAATAATTCAATGTGTTTATAATTTCTTTTTGTGAATCTGCTAAATCTGATACTGTGCACCTTGTAGGGTACGTCCACTTACTCCTCCCTTACACGAAAGTTGATTTGAATAAGAGAGAAATTAATCAAGCTAAAAAAAAAAACCTGAACATTTCATCTAAAATTTAATGTTTGAAAAAAATATATATATATATCCTATATATATGAAGAGTTTGGTTGCATAAAGAGGTTAGATCCACTTTGGACCATTCCGAGAAAAATCATGTTTATATGCTCCCATCTTGCATTATTCCTATGATAATCTAAATTTTCATTATGTACTAAAAAAAAGGGGAATAAAAAATCATAGCTCCATGAAAAAATCTACCTGTCTTCAATTTTGTTTTAATATTTTTTTTCTTCAAAAAATTACCATTTTGGATCTAATCCCTTTTGAAAGCAAACTGAAATTGATCCAATCCATTTTGAATAAAAAGTGATTTTTCTTTGCCACTTTTATTCACGTTTTAATGGGAATTTCAAATTTTCAAGTATCATCAGACCGACTAAAAATCTATAGGTGTTGAGACAAAAGACAATAAAATTTTATGAAAAATGGATCTAACCCCTTTTGACAAATGAGCTCTTCATAAAAGTTTGTTTGAAAAAGGGATTAGATCCACTCCAACTTATTCTCTCATATTGCAATTTTTTTATGCGAAACTAAAAACTAAATTTTCATGATACCCTATCACGCGAATTGTGTATTGAGTATAATAGAAATCTACCTGTCTTCATATTTTTCAAAACATATTTTTCCTAAAATTTCCTTTCTGGATGTAACCCCTTTTGCAAGAAAACTGAAATGGATCCAACCCCTTTTGAAAAAAAAAAAAACATTTTTATCACTTTTAATGGAAAATTCAACTTTTCTTTAGTATCATCTTATATAGCTACTGAAAGTTCTATAAATTGAAACACACAGCAAAATCAAATTTCATGAAAAATGGATCTAACCCCCGTTTTTGCAACGGAGCTCTTCATATATATATATATATATATATATATATATATATATATATATATATATATATATATTACATTATATAAACATTTTAAAGTTTCATCGGACTTTACAATTAAGCTATTATACAAATGAGGGATCGGATGACATCATCCAATAGTGCACTAGTCACAATGGCTTTTGCCTCTTATTACATGAAATGTGCAAAAATTTAAGTTTATACTCATTTTACCCTGAGCATACAATTGCTTTTGTTGTAACATAAGATTTGAAGAAGAGTTTGCATATTGTCAACTCTACATGTACAACAGATGAAACGTTGTATTACTCAAGCAATAAAATGCAAAACAAATGGTGAGTTACATCTGGGACATTAAGTGAAATCCTAAAATGTCGGAACTTTCTTTTTTGATATTCCATTCCGATTATGTCTTCTGTGATATCTTTGTTTGATTTGTTGTTTTATTGAAATCAAACTTTAGTTGGGAGGGGGGGGGGGGGGACGTCCTCCCTTTAATTTGATACATTTGGCATTCACCTTAAAATGACCTGGCTACAAGTGTTTCAGATGTACTATAAGATAACATCTGATTGCATCATTATGTGGCACTCACATTATTTACAACCTAAATTACAAGCGAGTATAACAAAAATAAATTGATTTTCTTTCAATTATAATAAATGATATGTGAAAATGTATTCATGAAAATATTAGTTGCATATTAAATGCCCAATTCACTTTGGTGTAATTTTATTGATTTTCAAGATTATATCTACCAATACTTGTATATAGGTCTAGACGAAAAAAAAAAATGCGAAAGTTTTTTTTCCTTTTTTTCTTTTATTTTTCGTTGCTTTTTTAATAGAAATCATTACAAACCATTCAACAATCAGATCGAACCCTCAAATAATTAAGCAGACCCATTAAAAAGAAAAAAAATGATCACCCCTTTGTAAATTGTAATTTTGCATTGACTTTGTAAACAAAAAAGAAACAAAGTTGTTTTTTCGGCTTTAAGAGTACTTTTTAAAAATGAACTAAAATGGTAAAGCCAAGTGAATGAAATGATCAGGCAAACAAGCAAGAGGCTACAGATGCTTCGTACTCTGAGAGGGTTAAGACAACTTCAAAATCGTTTGATACCATTCGACCCGTGGTAGAATATCGTTCCCAGTTTGGCACTCCGGACTGAGAGTAAATTTAAAAAAAATTAAAGAATCTAAAATTAGAGTGTGCCGGCTTTTGCTTGGTCGGTGAAATCACAACTACCAACAGTCATTGTAACTTTTAGGACTAACAAATCTTCAAGCAAGACGAGAACGATTAGCAATTGGTCTTGATACATGTAGGGTTGACTAGAACGTCACTGAACTTTGCCCACTGGCTTTCTTCCTTGCGCTCGACCTCCAATAGCCGATCGCTCCGAAATGCCCAAACTTACACCAAAATCTTCTGCAAGACGGAGCGCTACAAAAATAGTGCTCTCCCTTATTTTGTGTATGATTACTTCATATAATGTAAATTTAAAACAAGTCACTTTCTTTCATAGGTGCACCCATGACAATACAAGGATCAATCATCCAACCACTTTTCCCTGACCTGATCAAGAGATGTAGAGTTGAGCTCCAATTCAAGTACAGGACTGATTTCTGTATGATAAGAGCCGACCCACTAGATCCTGATTCTGTTGTTCCATTCGAAGATATGTACACAAACCTTTTTCTGGAAAAGGAAAATAAAAACGAAAGGAGTCAAATTGAATACAAGGATCTCTTTAATCTCAAAGTCAATGGAGAGTTCCCCAAACGGATTATGGTCCAAGGAGAGGCAGGGGCCGGGAAGACAACATTCTTGGCTAAGATTGCATGGGACTGGATAAACGATAGTCCAGATCTGTCAAAGTTTGTGTGGGTACTTCTTATCCGTCTGCGTGAAGCCAAGCGATACACAATAGGTAAGATAGTCAAATCATATCTCTCAAAGGACAACCCAGCAGCAGCCTGCCAGATCACTGAATACATCCGTTCAAATCCAGAAAATGTATTAATTGCCTGTGATGGATTAGATGAGTTTAGTGGCAAGATTATACAGGACACTGAAACCAAACAAGAAATAGAAGGTGCTCAGCCAGAAGCCAAAGTAGGATCTGAAACGAGTCCAGCAAGTGCATCTTTGAGCCAACGATTCGACCCAGAAGCAAGTGCAAATTCTGTTGCGAGAGGTGATTTTGTAGTTGAAGATGTTCTCCGCTCAGAAGAAGTCCGTACTTGCCCCGTCATTGTTACAAGCCGTCCATGGAAGGCCAATAAAATAAGATGGAACAATAGCTTAAGACCACTATACACATTCATCCATGTGGAAGGCTTTAGCAGGGAGAATGCTAAGGTTTACATTCGCAATTATTTTAAAGACACTAAGGCTACAGCAGATGAATTCATCCAATTGTTTGAAAGCAACGACATCATATCAGAGAATATGGCGCCATATCCTATCTACATATCTATGCTCTGTCACATGTGGAGAGAAATTGGTGACAGCAAGAAAGAAGAGTTGAAGTCTTTACAAACCTTTTCTGAAATATTCCGTGAAGTGTTTGAATTCCTCAAGGTGCGTTATGTCCAGAAAGAGATCACAGATTTAGGCAGCCCATTGTTCAATACACGTCGCTTTGAAATCGAGAAACTCATGGAACCAATTGCTGAGGTTGCTTTTACTGGACTACAATCAAACAACCTAATTTTCAATGAAGAAGATCTTGGACAGATCCCAGACTCTTTGAAGACAGCATGCAACGTAGGGGTGTTAACACAGGAGAAAAGACTGTCATCAATACATGACAAGAGCAGTGCATTCTTGCAGTCAACAACCTTATTTCCACATAAACTATTCCAGGAGTACATGGCTGCAGTCTATCTTGCTTCTCTGTATAATTCGAATCTCATTGAGTTTAAGAGGCTGTTTGAAGAAGTATTGCTACCTAGGAAGGACGAGTTTAAGTATCTCCTGTTCTTCACTGTGTCACGGGACAGGAACATTGCCGAATATACGACCACGAGTCTGTTACGACAGTATACCTTAAAGCAATACGACGACCCATGGCAGGCGATGAACCTCTTGGTTGATGTAGCATTTGAGAGTCAAGATGAAGATACCATTGCCCTTCTAAGGAATTCGGTATCATCTAAGTTGATTATCAATGCTGAGAATGCACACACTGTAGCTGGTTATGCATCCACTGGGATATATTCAAAAGCAGTAAGTTGAATATCTTATAAAAGACACAAAAGTCACCACTATATAATTATATATATATATATATATATATATATATATATATATATATATATACATAATTTTATTTTGTGTGGTGTTATTAAATACAATATATCTTTAATTTACAAGTTTAATCTGATAAGGAATGAATAGTCTGTTAACGACTACAAGCATACGACAAAGATAATAAACCATAAAAGTCCATATTTTTTAGTCTCCTTTCTATCTGCTTAGTAATAAATATGAACAAATTAAAATCTTGGATTAGACTAAGATAATGTCCATCCTGTGTATGTACTATATGCAATATTATTATGTAGAAAAAGAGGAAACGGTGACTATTTCTACCCCTCCGGTATGAAAATGAAAAAAAAGGCTTCTCAAAGGTCAAGTCCACCCCAGGAAAATGCTGACTTGAATAATAAGAGAAAAATCAAACTATCATAGTGCTGAAAATTTACACAAAATCGGATGTAAAATAAAAAAGTTGTAACACTTTTCAAAGTAAATTAATTTCACTTTTTCAATAATGGTTAAGTCATTAAAACAAGGGAGGGACATTAAAGCTTTGTAGGCTGACTTTGGCATCTTTATAATATCAACTGGATCTTTCTTCACCATATCCATAAAATGTATAAACCACTGTTTTACTCTTGCAGAATCCAAAGTTTCAAGTTATTCAATGAGGCAATCTAAATATTAAATAATGCAATCCTATTGAAAATGTACTGATGATGTATGGCTCTACTTCCAGATCAAAATAGATTTTGGTACTTTTGGATCTCGCTACGGACCAGGTATATCAAACGAGGTTGCAGTGATGGTATGCTCAGCACCATCTCTAACGAAAGTTAAACTGTGGGGGATATTTCACCCTACCTTCTATGACACTCTTGCCAAAGAAGGAAGGAAAACCAAAGTAAGTAGAATTTCATCGTATAGTTCAGAACTGATGGTCAAGTTAATGTTAGGATAAAGGGAATACTAAAATATGTGACCTTAGAAACAATGAAAATTATGATAATAACAACAATAAACAGTGCTATTTAATAATTATAGATTATTTAATATTATGTACTCATAACCCTTATTGCTAAGAGTTTAATGAATATGTATGCATCATAAAAGTTGTTTACATTGGTACTGTATGACAGACTTTTGCAGTAACATTCATAACAAATTAATGGTCAACCAGCTGAAAAGCAGATGACATGAAAGAAAAAGGCTATAAAATAAATCAAATGCAGCATACAGTACAATCACATTGGCGGTTGGTGATAGAGTTTAATATGCTCGGATCTGGCGTATCAACTGAGGTACCGTGTAGCAGTGAGGACAGCAGAATGGGCTCCATGACATTTGCTCCGGCGACAATTGCTCCGATGAGAAATCTACACATTAAGTGAAATATAAGTCCTTACCCCTAAAACTAAATAAACCCTAATCATAATAATTACATTATTCTGAACCAAAAACTCTATTAAAATCCTAACTCGAAGTCCTATGCCTTCTGAGATGTTAAGATCAGAGCAATTGTCGCAGGAGCAAATGTCGTGTCACCAGCAGAGTGTTAAACTGGGGCAAATCTTTCAACCTAGCTTCAATGAGGCCATGGCAAAAAGGGAAAGAAAGCCACCTTAAGTAGAATACAACTGACAGTTAAAATGGAGGATATTGTACATGCATTTAAAATATATTATTTTTGTACCCTTCGGATAATTTTCAAATAAACAATGAAAGGTAAATTTATATAATAATAATGATAGAAAGTTGAATTTATATAGCACTTTTAAAATCCAGATTTTGTGAGGAAGTAAAGCTGGTGATATTCGCAATTATCTTTCAAAACAAATACACTTTTTAGTTTTCCCGTAACTTGTGGCACGACAGGTCGCCACCAAAGGCTCTAGTGCACGTGTGTATTGTTTAATAGAAATCCCAAGCTACATTATAATTAATTGTGACTCCCGATCCTTTTTACATCCATGGTTGTATATACTCCCTTCAAAAGTGTATACAAATGCGTAGCCCTAATGCAGTCTACAGTGCAA